>NW_024081118.1:1214936-1216195 GCF_003009895.1 Hyaena hyaena
CCCCCCCCCCCCCCCCCCCCCTCCCCCCCCCCCCCCCCCCCCCCCCCCCCCCCCCCCCCCCCCCCCCCCCCCCCCCCCCCCCCCCCCCCCCCCCGCCCCCCCCCCCGCTGCGCCCCCACGCACGCCGTGCCCGTCATTCTCCCTGCCAGCCGTGCGGCCCGAGCTGCGGGGGGACCCGGCCGCCTCCTGGTCGGTCCCCCGCTGCCACGGAGGCCTCCCTGCGCACTCTTGCCGTCACCCACCGCCGAGGCACTCGTTATGCCCCCAAGGCCAGACTGGCGATTTTTGAAAAAGTTAAAAATCAGATTATGTCGCGCTCTCTGCCTAAAACCCTACAGTGACCCCTCTCCCTTGGCAAAGTCCAAGCCCCTGTCACCGAGACACCGGCTCCCTGGTTCTCCCCTGGGTCGGGGTCCCGGGGCTCGGAGGGCTTTCCCGGCGGCCGCGGGGTCAGACTGCTCTTCACCTTTGCGCTAGGATCTTAATTCGTTTCTCTCCCTCTTTCGTTTCTCTCCCTCCTCCTGCACGAATGTTTAGAGGGTCTGAGAGGCCACTGACCCGTGACCCCACAGGCACTGAATGCCGACACTGGTGTGTGAGTCCCGCAGGCTTCTTGTTAAGGCAGACGTTAGGTAGAGCTGCACAAATACGGCCATTTCTCCTAAAAACACATTTCTACGAACAGATGATGGGTTTCTTAATCCTAGTTTTAAGTGACTTGATAAACGTTTTTAAACGCTTCCGATGGAATTTCCAGCACGGTGCATTTTCCATAGATACAATACACATACACAGACGGACACAGTTTAGCGTCTTCAGTAATTTTTAGGGACAAAGGGTGACACAAGTGTCCTTAAAGGAGTAAATGAATAGGGGCACCTGGGGCTCAGTCGGTTAAGCGTCGGTTAAGCCGTTATGTGTCCGACTTTGGCTCAGGTCATGATCTCATCGTTCGTGGGTTCGATCCGCGTGTTGGGCTCTGTGCTGACAGCTCAGAGCCTGGAACCTGCTTTGGATCGTGTGTCTCCCTCTCTCTGCCCCTACCCTGCTCACACTGTGTCTCTCTCCCTCCGCGGTGTGAACGCCCCCCGTCCCCGCCGTGCCCTCCGCGGTGTGAACGCCCCCCGCCCCCGCCGTGCCCTCCGCGGTGTGAACGCCCCCCGTCCCCGCCGTGCCCTCCGCGGTGGGAACGCCCCCCCGCCCCCGCCGTGCCCTCCGCGGTGTGAACGCCCCCCGTCCCCGCCGTGCCCTCCGCGGTG
>NW_024081118.1:1216450-1426275 GCF_003009895.1 Hyaena hyaena
CCCCCCCCCCCGCCCCCGCCGTGCCCTCCGCGGTGTGAACGCCCCCGCCCGCGCTGTCCTTCTGCCGTGAGAACTTGCCTCGTCCACGCCGTGCTCGCTGCTCTTTGGTCCTTACCCAGCAGCGGCTGCCCCTGCCCTGCGTGGCTGACAGATTTGTTGGTAGCCCGGGAGCCAGGCTATGAGCTGTGTGAGTGTGAGAATTGTCCCCGGGTGTCCACTGCTGTTCTTCCCGGGCCGGAGTCCTGTGTGGACAGCACTGCAGCCGGTGCACACTCAGAGGGCATGCGTCCATGCAGGCGTGTACTTCTCCACTGTCCTCTCAGAGCTTTGGTCAGGCTTTCCTCACATGCAGCTTTATGTCTACGGGGTAGTACGTCAGTTCACACCGATACGTGCTTGCTCCTTGTATCCCAAGCACGGGATCTTGACCCCTCTGGCCTTTCAGAATTGATAGTGTACTTCTGAAGCACGGTAAAGAACTCCAAAACCTGGGGATGCCTGTGTGGCCCAGTTGGTTAAGCTTGATTTTGGCTTAGGTCATGATCTCGGGGTTGTGAGATCGAGTGCAGAGCCTGCTTGGGATTCTCTCTCTCCCTGTCTCTCGGCCTCCACACTGCTTGTTCTCTCTCTCTAAAAATTAAAAAAAAAAAAAAAAAAATTAAAAAAATTCTAAAGCCGTAACAGTATTTCCTCTCTTATAAAACCAAGAACTGCAAACTGAAATGCCTGTGGGGTCCAGGAAGTCTGTGTAAATTGAGAGAACTTCCTGGGATTGGGTACAGAGGAGCCAGACCCAAGTCTCCCTAGGGGAGTGATGTATGATGGCCAGGGTGCACCTGAGGGCCAAGAACCTAGAATTCCGTTGAAATCAATTCTAGCATATTTTTCAATTAACTGAAATTTTTAGAAAAGACTGTGCAGGGGAAGATAAAACTGAAATTTTTAGAAAAGACTGTGCAGGGGGAGATAACATGTATCCATGGGTCAGGTTCCACGGGTGTCCACGTTAGGAGCCTGGATTACTTTTGTGGATTTTCTTGCTTACATTGTAACTGTAATTATACATACATGGCAGAAAATACACTTTCTTTGAAAGTAATTTAAAAAGTTGTGATTTAAAAAAGTCTGGTGATTGAATAACACATCTTTTCTTTGATCTATAAATTATTCAGACCTACTCCTAGTTTTCAGAATCCACTAATTCCAAGATATTTGGCATTTTCTGTTGCTTTAAATGGACTTATCTTTTATTCCTGTGCTAGATTAAAGAGTAATTTATTTGAATATATTATACAGCAATTAAAGATCTTAATTTATGTGACACTCCAAGTGGAAATAATTTAACAATCTCTACACAGCATTAAATTCGCACAGCGAGTTCTGGCCTGTCAGTCTTGGCTGGTCATAACTCACACTTACACCTGGCATCAGGCAGGTTTCTTCTGATGTCAATTATTACAAACGTCACAGCATTGAAAATATTAAATGTTGGGACAAAGTACATCTTCAAAGTCTTTCAATATAATCTGTTGACTTTCTGTTGAAACTTCTGCTCCCACACATCGTTTCAGCTTTTCACAACTTGGGCCAGATCAAAATTTCGTATAAAAACCATCACCTGTTTACTTCATATTTCTCTGCAGTTGGTCAAAAAATGACCAAGATACCAAGATATTTTTTTAATAGTTTATTGTCAAGTTGGGTTCCATATAACACCCAGTGCTCATCCCCACAAGTGCCCTCCTCCATGCCTGTCACCCCCCTTCCCCTGCCCCCACCCCCATCAGCCCTCAGTTTGTTCTCAGCATTCAAGTCTTATATGGTTTGCCTCCCTCCCCCTCCCCCTCTCTTCCCCACTTCTTCCCCCCCACGGTCCTCCGTTAAGTTCCTCCTAATCCTATGCATACAAGCATATGGATACCAAGATATTTTTATAAATTGTATACCATTCCTTTCTAAGTCTTGAAA
Organism: Hyaena hyaena; assembly: GCF_003009895.1. Taxonomy (NCBI): domain Eukaryota; kingdom Metazoa; phylum Chordata; class Mammalia; order Carnivora; family Hyaenidae; genus Hyaena; species Hyaena hyaena. The sequence continues at coordinate 1,218,419 of NW_024081118.1, forward strand.
ATTTAATAGATCTCATTTTCCACCAGAATATAAAGTGAAGCCAATACATTTTGAAACCAATACATTATACGGACAACTTAGTGCAGCCTGAACTATGCAGGGTCATGACGAACAACAAGAGGCCCTGCGGAGGCCACGGCTGGTGTGTGTGCATGAGAGACCATGGTAGGATGTTCTTGAGACGGAAATGTTATGTGTTTTAATTAGCTGTGATGATACAAATAAGCCTCAACCTTAGCTTTCTGAGTTGATCTTTCAAATAGAAGAACCAAAAATTTAAGCACGCATTTTTTTTTTTTTAATTAACATTCAGTCAGTTTTGAGAGACAGAGTGTGAGTGGAAGAAGAGCAGAGGTACAGAGGGAGACACAGAATCTGAAACAGGCTCCAGGCTCTGAGCTGTCAGCACACAGCCCCACGTGGGGCTCGAACCCATGAACCGAGAGATCATGACCTGAGCTGAAGTCAGACGTTTAACCTACTAACCACCCAGGCGCCCCTGAGCACGCACGTTTTGAACAATAGTCACTAGTGTCTTTGGGTAACTAAAAGAAACAAAATAAGTCATGACTATAATCACTGTGGTGAAAAATAGAACCAGACCCAGAAAATAATATTTTTCTTGGAACTTCCTTCAAGGCTAATTTTAACTTTGAAAGTAGGATTCGCATAATAGAAATTGTGTGAAATCATGTCATCGTTAAGATTGAAATTCATTTGGGTCAAATAGACGTTGCCACTTAGAAAGACACTCTTCTCTCACATCATCAGGGAGTACAAACCTCGAGCTCAAATTCTTCTCTGTATGTCAATATGACTTTCGAGCTATTAAAATTAACACTTTAATGGACTTTGCTTATATTTATAATATTATCAGCAAAGACAGGTTAAACTTCACATTGCTCAGTTGACAAGCATCTGGAAAAAAGTTGGGCAGTAACGGACTGTTGTATGAAAAGCAAAACTCAATAAACGATTTCAAGGCCATTGCTACATTTGAGAATTGACTGCTTTATTGACTTCAGCCCCATGGTTCTGTTTGTGTTTTCAATGGGATCTTTAAAAAAATGTTATCGGGCTCCTGGTTGGTTTAGTTGGTTAAATGTCTGACCTCAGCTCAGGTCATGACCTCACAGCTCATGAGTTCAAGTCCCGGATCGGGCTCTGTGCTGACAGTGTGGAACCTGCTTGGGATTCTCTCTCTCCTCTGTCTCTGTCCCTCCCCTGCACGTACTGTCTTTTCCTCTCTCAAAATAAAGAAATAAACTTTTATTTTATAAGACCAAGGGCTTCAAATAACGATCATTTTAGACAAATTTGTGGTGAATTGCAACATGAATTCAAAAGCTTATTCTAAGGGTATATATGTCAAGGTGAGGAATGTTGTTGAAGAACTCAAACTTGGGTTTGAATTGTAGCCTTTTTTTTTTTTTTTTGAAAGGGAAAGTATGGGATAATCATGACAAAAGACAAAGACCTGAATCAATTTCCGATCTTGTTATTCTCATAAATTTGGTTTATTTTGCATATTTTTGTAGCTGAATATTCTTATCAACAGCTGCAGTTGCAAAACTGAACTTTTTGTTTTGCTATTTCTATCAGCATTAGTACAATAAAAGTGAAATTTCATAGTTGGATGAAGAGAGTTGATCATATGGATGATGTGTTCTCTGTGGCTCTTACTTCATTTGAATTTGACAGAAATTACAGGTTTCTTGGTGGAAGAAAAATAGCTTCTGATGACTTATTTTTGCAAGACATTAAAAAACAAACTGAATGGTGATTCAGAGAATATTTCAGTCTGTCACATAAGCCAAGCAACTTTCCCTCTTACCAAGAAGATTAACTCCATGAATTTTCTGGCAACAATACCTGGAAAATACACCTTCACCAGATTCACGCTGGGGGCTGTGCATGCTTCTCAGGTGATGCCTTGACATGGTTCACGAAGGAGAAAATAATTTGCCATCTGTATCCCCTGGTATTACCTATCTGTTGTGTGTAACACAGTATCCCAGAGCTTGGTGGCTTAAAAGAAAAGAAATATGTATTACCTCTAGAGTTTTTGTAATTCGAGACCTCGGGATGGGTTGATTCCTTATGAAATTGCAGTGAAGACAGTAGCCAGGGCTGCGGTCATCTGTGGGGGACCTGAGGCTGCTCTCACCTTGAATGACACATAGCTGGTGAGCTGGTGCTAGTGGTTGAGTGGAGACCTCAGTTTTCCCCACGCGAGCTTCTCCACTGGGTCCGTAAGCTTACTTATGACATGGCAGGGGGTATCCCCACTTCCCAGACACTTTCAGCTCCGTGCAGGTATATCTTGCATGTGCACCAGAATGATGTCACAATGTCTGTTTCTTTCTCAGAAGGTATTTAAGCTGTGATTTTAATATTAGGAATTAATTGATAGATGATGGGGTCACGTTTACATTTTAAATGATATTCTCAGGAGACTGAAAAACAACCAGATTTAGGTCTGGCTGCCTGGACGTTTATCCCCCTCTGTCTTTCATGGTTCTTGGTACAGAAGTTTGGGAAGTGCTTTCCTTTAGGAAATTTGCCTTTAGACAGCTTGGCCATGTAACTAATCCTGAATTTAAAAAGTGCAGCATCCGACCTTTCTTTCTCAGTGCTTCAGTCTTGAACATGCTCCCTGTGTATCTTAAAGTTTTTGGTTTTTTGTGCTTCTCTGTGGCCCAAGTTCATTCACTTCTCGTCTACCTGTTTACAAATCTTTCCATATTTCAATTTTTTTAATGTTTTATTTCTGAGAGAGAGAGAGAGAGAGCATGAGCAGGATAGGGTCTTAACGGACTGAGCCACCCAGGCGCCCTAAATCTTTCCGTATATCAAAACCAGTAGTAGAAGGTTTGTTTTCCAGGGTGCCTGGGTTGCTCAGTTGGTTAAGCCTCCAACTCTTCCTTTCAGCTTAGGTCGTGATCTTAAGGTTCCTAAGTTTGAGCCCTGCATCAGGCTCTGTGCTGACAGCACAGAACCTACTTGGGATTCTCTCTCTCTTCCTTTCTCTCTGCCCCTCCCCTGCCTGTGCACCATGTGCTCACTCTTTCTCTCTCTCTCTGTCAAAAATAGTTTTTTAAAAAAGAAGCAGCAGCTTTTTTTCCCCATAGAGCCTTTCCATTTGACCTCCATAACCGCCTCGTACTACCAATTCCCGTCCCCTTCAGGTGGGGAGGGGCCATGGTATGAATGAGGTTATCATGGGGGAGGGTTGGAGACAAGTTAGAAGTAACAACAGGCTGGGGCACCTGGGTGGCTCAGTCGGTTAAGCGTCTGACTTTGGCTCAGGTCATGATCTCATGGTTCGTGGGTTTGAGCCCCGCGTCCGGCTCTGTGCTGACAGCTCAGAGCCTGGAGCTTGTTTCAGATTCTGTGTCTCCCTCTCTCTCTGACCCACCCTTGCTCACGCTGTCTCTCTCAGAAATAAAAAATTTAAAAAAAAAAGTAACAACAGGCTTGTCTGAAATCCCTCCTGTGGCTTTGGTGTTACTGCTCTCACGTCTGTTACTAATACCCGTTTGTAATGTTGAAGTCACACGCGAGAGGCACAGGGATGGCGTGTTGAGTGAATTCGGGACCTAAGTCTGCTCAGAAAGCAGCTACCGTTACCTTCCTGCTGAGATGTCATGGTGCAAGTCAGGCGTCCCGTGTCCATGCTTTTCTGGATTCTCTTCGAAGATGAGAGCACTCACAACAGTTCGACGCTGTGGTTTGTCATTCACCGATCGTAGTTGAGACTGCGCTCGTTACATTTCAGATTTGCTGCCTGTGGTCCCCATCCCACACAGCCCTCGGCGTCACCGCTCTCGCCGGCGGGCGGGCGTGCCAGCCGCACCGCGGTGCCGACTGGGGGAGGGCAGCGCCGGGCCCGCCGTCCCCCGCCGTCCCCCCCTCCCGCCGTCTCCCGCCGTCCCCTCCCCGCCGTCCCCCCTCCCGCCGTCCCCCGCCGTCCCCCCCTCCCGCCGTCTCCCGCCGTCCCCTCCCCGCCGTCCCCCCTCCCGCCGTCCCCCGCCGTCCCCCCCTCCCGCCGTCTCCCGCCGTCCCCTCCCCGCCGTCCCCCCTCCCGCCGTCCCCCGCCGTCCCCCCCGCTCCCGCCGTCCCCCACACTCGTAGCCCTCGCTGCTCCTGCCACCCGTCAGCAGTGACAAGGAGCATGTGCCTTGAACACTCCTTGGTTTCCTAAGTAAACAACAAAACATTGTGAGACAGAGTTATTCTTTAGCCTCCCGGAAGCACCAAGTACAGTACATTTTTGTTGATTGATTTGACTGCACAGGGTTTGAACTAACAAAATAGTTGACGTCACTGCTAAAGGCTTGTTTCTGTTTTCTTTAAATGGCTTCATTCACATCAACCCCTGTCCCTACTGTCTCCCTCCTTCCTTCCTTCCTTCCTTCCTTCCTTCCTTCCTTCCTTCCTTCCTTCCTTCGTTCCTTCGTTCCTTCGTTCCTTCCTCCCTCCCTCCCTCCCCACCTCCCTCATGTGAGGTGAACAATTTCTGGTCACAGTTGACGCTTTGTGGTGTAGAACTTGCTTCAGCTTTGGAAACTCACGAGTCTGTAAGCTTCTTCAGGGCAGGCACCGTACTTAGTTCATTACGTGTTTCTGCATCTCACGCAGCGCCTGAATAAAGCAGGTGTTTATAGATACGTCTCAGTGAGTGAACACAGTAGATGGATCGTACTTCATAACTGAACTGCCGAATGCCATGTGTGCTTTTAAAGCACTTGAATCATAACTTATTCCCTTGTTAGTATCACCAATGGGCTCCGGTGTTAAAGACCAAAGCGTGATGAACGTCAGCCTCCAGAAATTCCACTTTCAGGTCGGGGCCATGCTGAGGACGGATTTTAAGGATTCACTCGTAAAAAGTGCTCTGTTCTCTTGGTAGAGGACACACTATACCAGTCCTCTTTCCGCTTCATCGAATCCGTGTTTGTGAAGAATTAGTGGGGAAGAGGCAGAGAGACTCCTCACGCTCCTCCGCCACGCCCGTGGGCACGGGCACTAACACTGTCAGCACCATCACCTCATTCAGCCATGTGAGTATACTGCACAGCACGTACAGCATGTGTACATTATTAGAGGTTCATTGCTCTGCTCACAAATGTGCATTTATGCATAGCATATATAAATCATCTTTTCACCCTTTTTCTTTATATCCTAGCTATTAATCTTCCCTTCATGGATGCGGTAATATATAGGTATTTATGTAAAGATTAAGTTTTCAGATTACAGCTACCCTATTACCGCACATGTGTCAGATAACCTAGACAGCATTCGTAAAGGGGATTGTCAACAGACTTAGAAAGTGGGCCTTAGTCTGGAATCAGCATATCTGTTCAAGAATTCAGGGTACCAACCTGATCATTTTAGCAGGAGGGTGGGGTGACAAGCAGGCTTTTGCAATGCTGTAGATCTTTCTTGAGTAAACACTGTCACCTCCACATTGTGCCGAGGTAATTAGAGATAGGAAGGTGCCAAAGCAGACTACTTATTCCATTTGCCTGGGTAGGAGAGCCTGAATTATTCAGCCAGTGCATCTCCATTGTTTTTAATTCAGTGGATGAGTTTTTTTCAGCCTTTGGATTTGTGCTTGCTACTCTTAGAATTGAGAAAAATTAAATAATGCTATCTACTAAAGTGAAAATAGCAATTTAACCAATTATTTTTAAGCAATATGCAAAGCAGACCTTCAGAAGCCAACATGGAAAACCATTTCTCAGCATGACAATTACCAAGTGAATGCTTTCTTAAAGTGCGAGCAAGCCCAGGTGCTGTTAAATCTTCTGTTTATTTAGGAAACATGAACGATAGGAAGTGAACAAATAATATGAATTCTCATAATATTTCTGCCCTTGTTGGTAAACAGTTGATTGCCTAAATAGTAAATATTTTTACCATCGTCACAATTTAAATTTTTTTTAACGTTTTATTTATTTCTGAGAGAGAAAAAGAGACAGTGTGAGGAGGGGAGGGTCAGAGAGAGAGGGAGACACAGAATCTGAAGCAGGCTCCAGGCTCTGAGCTAGCTGTCAGCACAGAGCCTGACGCGGGGCTCGAACCCATGAACCATAAGATCAAGACCTGAGCTGAAGTCGGATGCTTAACCAACTGAGCCTCCCAGGCGCCCCCAGCACAATTACTTTAAAGGCCTTTTATTTGGTCAAGATACAATGAACTTACTAAAATGAAATAATATTTTGGTGGGCTGCTTCCAAAATCGACATGGATTACATATTGACTTGCCCACGTTGACACCCTTAAAAGTATTTTGGATGGGATTTTATTGGCCTTGTGGGTTGAGGAGCTAAACCACATGGAATGCATAATAAGTTACTCAGGAAAAGAGAAATAAGAAATAGGTACTTTCAGAGCAGAGGGTAATAGTCCAAAGACAGAGCAGATGTTCACTAAGATGCTGGGGCTCAGTCGGTTGTGCCTCTTGGTTTCAGCTCAGGTCGTGTTCTCACAGTTCATGGGATCGAGCCCCACAGTGGGCTGCACGCTGACAGTGCAGAGCCTGTGTGGGATTCTCTCTGTCTCCCTCTCCCCTCCCCTGCTCACATGCGCTCTCCTCCCCGCTCTTTCTCTCTCAAAATAAATAAAACTTTAAAAATACAAAAAACACTAAAATGCTAGAGCCACGAAGGCATGGAGTGGGGAGCAAAGGGCATGGGGGAAGGGCTGGTGACAAGTGCTGTGATCAAACCCTGTTCAAGCTGTGCCACCCTCTTGTGTGGGTTACGTGTGGAGCTACGGTGACACACACAGCGAGACATGTCCTACCTGGGTGGCCTCCCAGATGCCACTTTTGAACTTGACCATCCATGGTTCTACTTCTGAAGCGCCCGCTCTGCAAAAGTGGGGTGCTCCTTCAGCGTGTGGAGTACACTTCATCTGTACAATGAAGATGACAGTTCTTAACCTTATTAGGTTGTCTTGAGGATGATAAGGAGATTTTAAAATTTTGAAACTGCTCCCAGGCCCTCCTCGATGGGTGAGTTTCTTTGTCCGTCTGTACCTCACGCACCGTGTGGCCCCAGGGAGAGGGGAGGGAAAACACCACCCCTAGAAGGACCAGAGATGGGGAGCCCCTATGAGACCCAAGAGGGAGGTAGAAGAAAGCCTGAATTGGAGAGCGTGGGAAAAAGGCACAGGGCAAGGGAGGGAGTGAGAAAGAAGAGGGTGGGGAATCCATCAGATTAAGAACAGCCTGGCTAGAAAGGAGGGATGGATCTGAGAACTTGGCCCTCCGTGGCTGGCTTTCTGGGGCACAGTGGCGGGGGCCGCACAGCCTTGCCCAGTGACGCTGCCTCGCCCGTCTCGAAAGCACTGGCGAAGCCCTCATAGAAGTTGTCCGTGTAACCAGCCTGCATAGGTGGTTCGATGGTGCGTGCGTTGTGCACTCAATGTCGAAGTCCCCCGTGACGCAGCCACCACCTCCTCCCGCTGGCCTCGGACACCGGGACCCGCCTAGTGGGCTGGCCCCTGGAGCAGAAGGGCAGAACGCCAAGACTGAGAGATGCGATGATGATGCCAAGGCCCGAACCCACAGCAGCAGGTGCAAGCCCACGTGAAGCAGGCCAGAGAGGACCTGTCACGTCACCAGCATACTCCCGGGGCCGGGGCTCAGAGACGGGGGTCTTATGGAGTGTCTGCAAAGACCTTGGGACAGCCCAGCTCAGCTCCCAGGGCCCAGAAGCTTCCCTCCTTCACCCGCAAGCCATTTTGAAGGAGAAAAGGAAAGACGAAAGGACAAAAAAACCCAAAACAAATCCAAAAAACATCGTTAGGGAACCTGAACTTTGAACTGATGGAACGTCTACCTGTAATAGATTGGTTGGAAGAAGATGGCGCTCTTACCGCAAACACTGAAATGCATTTAGCTAGCAAGGGCTTTGGGATGGAGGGTCGTGAGAAAATCTAGATCCGTGACAGGCAAGGAAAGAAGCCCGAACAGTTGGTACGACTGTGGATGCTAGAAATCGGGTTTTATTTTTAAGCCAGTCTCTTGTGGGCTTGAGCACCTGCGTGCCCTGCCCCAGGCCAGAAACGTGCAGGCAGCATTGGACTCCTTATTTCTAACTTCCTTCCTTCCAAATCCCCACTTACTCTGCTGTTTTCCTTTTTGTGAAATGACACCACCAGTTGCCCAAAGCAGAGTCCTACTAACTCTATTTTCTTCACTCCTTCACATCTCTCCTTCTTAATGTACTCCCCGTTCCTATTTATACAGCCTTAAACCTGGCAAGCCTCGCCTCCCACCTGCTTGTGCTCAGTACCTCCTCCTTGGCCTCCCGCCTCCTCACCAGTGATCCGTCATCCACAGAGCTGTTAGGGACGCCTCCTGCGTTTTGTATGGCCCTTCCCTAAACATCTTCCAAGACAACCCATCACCTAGAAAATACATAGTCCTCATTCCTACACAGGATGATGCTTCCCTTTTTGGGGGGAACAAATACATCAGAATACATCTGGGTGGGAATCTCCATGGATTGATATTTTTATCAAAGCCCCCTTAGAGATTCCAGTATGATGCAGGGTTAAAAAATCATCTAGATAATTCAGAGTAAGGTTCTGTTTCTTCCAAAGATGAACCTGAAATCAAAACACAGAATTTAACAATTGTTATAGAGGGGCGCCTGTGTGGCTTAGTTGGTTAAGCGTCTGACTTCGGCTCAGGTCATGATCTCACAGTTCGTGGGTTCGAACCCCACATAGGGCTCTGTGCTGACAGCTAGCTCAGAGCCTGGAGCCTGTTTCAGATTCTGTGTCTCCCTCTCTCTCTGACCTTCCCCTGCTCACACTGTCTCTCTCTCTCTGTCTCTCAGAAATAAAAAAACAAACATTAAAAATTGTTACAGAGAACTTGCAGACCCCTGCAACTCATTGGTGAGAGAAGCTGGAGAAACACATTCTGTCCTGTCATGGAAAACACTTGAGAGTTTGAAGCTGAAGAGTGATGTGATCACACTAATAATCGTAATTAATAATGATAACAATAAATAGTAAGTCTGGGAATAGTTGTAAACAGAGAGCACAGAGCTATTAGGAGGAAGTTTTGCTTAGAGGCTTTTGCGGTAATCTAGGTGTTAAATGCTGCTGAGATAAAGACAAATGAAACGTGGAGAAGTTATTGTGGAGCTGGTCCAGGAGGCGAGAGAGACAATCGTAGTACCTGGCAATTCGTGGGGGGTGGGGGAGAAACACATCACTGCGGTGTTTGTTTGTTTGTTTGTTTGTTTTTTAAGTATCAAAAGCATTCTACCACCTGAGCACATCTCTTATTAGGTAATAACTGGAAAGAAAGGGAAAATGAGTCCCTCAGCCACAGTATGGATTTTTTAAAAGGCTGAAAAATTGAATGGTGAATTCAGATAGACTTCATGTATCTTGCCAAAGGCTTACAGACCTAAATGCAGCTGATGGTTCTTTGGAACAGTGAGGTTTGCAAGTCCATCAATAGCATCCTCCACTGGATTATTTGTTTGGGAGAAAGAGATGGCCAGGATAGATGGACTCCCTTTAAAAAAAGTACATTACAAGGGCCTCCATTGACCGGTGACAGTTTTCACCTGCTGTATCTGCAGCCACATTTTCATGTCGCCGCTTTACAGAGCGATGACGCTGGGTCATCTAAGGGCCAGTTCGAGGGCAGCCAGGATCTGTCCCATCTGGCGCCACATCTCCCAGCTTTCATATAGCAGAGCGTTTGGGGCCTTGTGTGGGCTGCTCGCTTGAGTTGTTGACTTCAAATTAGTTTGTTTAGGTTTTCAGTGGTGTAATAAGGATTTAAGAACGCATCCCACAAAACAAAAGCTGGATGCTTTGCAGTGCTTGCCACCTGAATTTTCCACCTACCTCCTTCACCCCAGCCACGGTAATCAGCCTCCTCCAACTCCTGTTCGGCACTGACTTGTTTTTCTGTTGATACAATCGATCTTGTTGCAAGTTGCTTATTATATAAATCAGGTGTCACACTGCGGATGCCCTTTCCAGACTTACTCACTTAGTATGATTTTGCTACAGCCCGCCATATTGTCGCCTGTTGTAGTTCATTCCCACTGGGCTCTGACTTACTCCTGCACTCTTCCTCGGTCAGTGGCGTGGACCTGAGCCGGGACCACACCTTGACACCTGCTTTTCTTGGCGGCTGTACTTGTGATCCCTTACTTACATATTTAAATTTTATAATCGCATGATCAACTTTCACTTCAAGAGCCCTGTTGGAAATAGTGCAGCATTTTTGAGATCTTGACACTAAGAAACATTTTAAATGCCCTTTTTTAAAGGACTTTTTGCACTTTGTACCAGTTGTCTATTGTCACAGTAATGTTGTAAAACACATTACCCTTTACTGTTGTGAACCAACAGGCGTTTGCTGTTCTCACAAGGTCACAGGTCAGCTGAGTGCTCCTGCGCATCTTGGCCGGATTGACTGTTCTCAGCGGGGCCCAGCATGGCGTCTGTGACCAAACGATGGGTTACCTGGGGGCAGGTGGGCTGGGGACGACCCGCTCCCCCTGCACAGACTAGCCCGGTCTTGTTGTCCTGATGGTAGGAGTCCGAAAGAGAAAATGGCGATGGCCACACCCTCACGCTTCTCCGTGGCTTTTGCCGTGGACTTGCTGGCCAGAACCAGAGCCCGCGCTGGGAGGTGGCTAACTAGCTGTGTGCGTTGGCGGTTACTGCCACAGACTTAATTAGTCTGCCACACATACTTGTTTTAATCAGGTCTTAGTTCTCATTTACCTTACGAAACTACTTTCTATTCATTCTGAGTCAGCAAATAAGCGGACATATTATAGATAATGGGAGCCAGTTTCTCACTGTGGAGGAGGGTGTTACAGACACAGAAATAGGAAAAGGAAGAATAAACCCTTCTTGAGATTTGCAAAATCTTGAGATTTTCATCTGAGGTATCGTGTGGTAATTATCTAAGTGTATTCCCTACCCCTGTTCTCTGGGCGGGTCTGGAATCCATGACACTGTACTAGGAATGAACACACTTAGTGCCTCGTTCCTGGTTGCTATACACCATTATTCACTAAAAGGACAAAGGGTCCTTGACGAAATGGCCAGTTTCAGGGCTGGGGCAGAGAAAGTCCAAGATTAGCCAGGAAAATCGTGGAGGCCAAATGCTAAGAAAATGTTCAGAGGATAATGGGGTCATGTCAGAAGGAAACAGGTCAACATGAAGGCGTTCCTACTGGCTGAAACTGGGATAATATGAATGTCACAATGAAGATATTGAAGGATTACAACTATTAAATAAACTTAGAGTCTGGGAGCCCATCTAGGGAAGTTTTTGTTTTAGTAGCAAGCCATCTGGTAAATGTAGAAGGAATCATGGAATCTGAAAACAACCATTTGTCAGCCTTCATGATAATAATTGATTCCAGTGAGAAACAGCAACGGATGCTCAAAGAAAGGGGTGAAAGTTTCACAAGGACGGAACACTTAGTCTCAGAATGTCTGTGAGCAGATATATATTTATAACAACACGTAAAAGGATGACGTCAAGCGGAAACACCTAGCAGGCACCCCCTTAACCGAGGAATAAAAACTGACTGTCAGCTATGAGTCTGTGATGGATGGCACAGGCTTCTGAAAAGGATGCCCAGGAAAGGACACGGCAGAACTTGTCTGGCATTCCTGCCAGGAGTCTACAAATTGAGTCTGATCACGAAGAAGCCACAGCACACCCAGCCAGCAGTATCCTGCGGAATAATTGGCTGGCACTCTGAAGAGATGTCAGGGTCATCTGTTGGAGATGGAAAGTGACATAAAGAGGCATTCCAGCAATGCAGTGCATTACCCTGGGTTTCCATTGGCTCTTAGGGACATTATTGGGACATTTCAGAAATTGAATGAGACCTGTTGTATCTGCAGATTAGATAACAGTGTTGTATCAATGTCAGTTTCCTGATTTTAACAATTGGACTATGATTATGCAGGAGAATTCCTTGCTTTTAGAAAATACACATTGAAATTGTAGTAAATGTTCATCTGCAAGACACTCTGAAAGAGTTTTGGGGAAAAAATATATATTCGTACCTAAGGCAAAAAGGGAAAAGGAAGCAAAAAGCATGAATCAGCTGTCATAAAAAGTCAAACTCTCTGAAGAGTTTTCATAAATTCTTTGTAGTATTCTTGTCATATTCAAATTGTATCTGAGTATTTTAAAAAGTGGTAGATCCACAGTATATAAATATAGAATTTTCCATTTCTCATAAGTGTGTTTAAGGAATAAATTAACCAATTTAACATTAAATGACATGAAAAGACTATATAATAGCTGTAATAATCTATTTACCAATTGCTGGTGATAAACTGAAGAGGGGGATTTTGGTCAGACCCAATGTAGGTAGCACCCCACATCTTGCCTTTTCTACTTTTGAAGTGAAGAGACTTTATATGAGTAGGTAAGGTCGGCCTTTCCCCAGATGCGGAAGCCATGTTTGTTGTTGTTGCTTGTTTGTTTGGTTGGTTGGTTTCTGCCAGAGGCTTCCAATGGGCATTAGCTGCTCTCTGGCTCTGAGAAGTCATCACTAGAATACAAACAGAAGATTTCTGAAGGTCCTACACTTTAGTAAATCATAATCTGAGTATAGTTAATGCCTTGTCTATAAATATTCTACGATGCTTATGTCATTGTTGTATGGGGAACATAAGAGGAATTTTTGTTGTATGGGAAATGTTAAGAGGAATTCTTAAATTGTATTCAGGATCCACCTCCAGATGGAAATGCAGTGAAGTCCTGAGACATTTGTTTCTATCCAGAATTACAAAAGCTACATGAGGAGAGATAGTCACAGCAAAAGAAGAAAATAATCATTAGCATTTGATTATACTTTAATGAAAATTTCCTCCTTTGGGGTCAAGCACGTGTCTCCTGCCTACACAAAGTAGTCCGAAGCACAGCAGGTTGTGGATTGGTTACAAAACCCGGAGCCAGACAGATCTGGGTTCAAATCCTAACTCTGCACTTATCTCCCAACCAAAGACTTTGATTTCTGCAGCAAGTGTGGGGGTGTGGTTTGACGAGGTGTGACCTCCAGGAATACAGTGCTGTCACTATTGGTACAGCTTCCATTTTCTAGATGGAGAAGTGATATAGTCAAACCAGTTGCTTTCTGAAATCACGTGTTTAAAACAATTACACGGAAAAGGAACATTCTTTTATGTGTTAGCGTTTAAGTGCTTCTCTTTCACTTAACTGGAATTTTCATGGCAATTCTGCATGTATAATTCTCTCTCCTCTGAAATCTTATTAGCATTTTCCCCGTGAGACAACCAAAGAAATAAAGCAAAAGCATTTTAATTAACTCAGGTTTAATACATTTTCCTTATCTGCCGCTGCTGCAGAAACCAGATGAACAGAACTGCACTGTGTATTCAGAAATCCTTGAATTGATCAAAGGGATGAGACTGCCTGAAATTCAAAGCAAAAATTCATTTAGCTCTTCTTAGGCCACAGGCATGAGCAAAGGCCATGTATCCTTTAAAATATCTTAAAATTCCTGTTTTTCTATTTGACTCCTCTATTCTGTAGAATTATCTCGACTTGCTAAATTAGGAGACAGTGCACCTGGCTGACCCTGTTTCTTTCAGTCTCCATCTTACTGGCGGGAAATAGGAGACGTTGTATGCTATGTTGGTAATACTTCAAATTGAATTGAAAAGTGCATGCATAGGGGGTGTGTGTGCTTAATTTGGATGATTTCCAGTAGAAAAGATTTAACATTTTGAAGTACCTTTGCTCCTTAATGTAAGTGAAACAAGAAAAATTACTTAGTACCCTTTTCATCTGGCTATTTTAGTATTGTGAGAGTAATTATTCAGGCCACCACCAAGCACTTAACAGGAGTCTACTCTTCGAAAAGACGTATTTTCAGAGTGTAATTGAGAATCCTAAGTCTTTTTGGATCTTGCCTCAAAAAAAAAAAAAAATCTATACTCTCCCAGAACACCTATGTAAAGAATATTTTCTTTAGCTTAAGGTATTTTTGTTTCTCTTTAAGTTTTTTTTAATATTTATTTTTGAGAGAGAGAGAGAGACAGAAACAGAGCATGAGTGAGTGGGGGAGAGGCAGAGAGAGAGGGAGACACAGAATCTGAAGCAGGCTCCAGGCTCTGAGCTGTCAGCACAGAGCCGGATGCAGTGCTTGAACCCATGAACCATGAGATCATGACCTGCACTAAAACTAGAAGCTGGATGCTTAACCACTCAGGTGCCCTGAAGGTATTTTTGTCTTTACATATATGTTTGGACATGTGTACATAATCATAGAAGATGGCATGACACTGAGTCACATGTTTCATTTACAAAACACATATGCATTCAGCCTATACTCTACAGAGAAGACTAAATAAATGACAGAATTGTTGCCTCCGGGCTCTGGAGCTGAGATGTACCATCTTGTACTCCATTTACTCCTGCCCATGAGGACCTAGAAGGATGCCTGGCCTTTATTTTGTCATCAGTAACGATGCACAGGATTAGAATATGCAACTTAGGGTGAAGACTAAGCATATGGAGATGGACCAACCAGTCTCGCCTAGAATTTGGTAGTACGAGAAATTTTACTTCACGATTTCAGAAAAGGAGATTATTGGAGCCTGTCCTCAAAGGGCGAGTGGGATTTGATCAAAGGAGCCGTGTACACCATCGGGATCCATCAGCATTGCTGATATATATTTTAAAATGTTCTATAGTTTTATAGGGTGACTCCCGAAATTTCATATCGCTTCCTTCTGAGATATACTTAAAAAGCTGCCCCAGATGCCCTTAACGTTCCTTTATCAACTCTGAACAATATAACAGGATTGCTGTGTCCACATACTTTATTGACACTGTGTTCTCTGACTGGTGGTTCAAGGAGTTTATCGGTACTGTGTGCTTGTGTGAGAGCTCTTCGGCTGTGTCTGTGCTTGCCCGCGTGCTCAGTCTTCAGACCATTCTGGAAGACTGGACCCAGCAGCATGATGGCTGGAAGAGATACACTGTCAGCACTTTCTTATTCACTGCAGTACCTGATCATTCATAAACTGCATGACTATAGATGACAAAACATACTATCCAATTCAGTTCAGCTGCGTTCTTTTATTTTCAACATTTTAAAAATGTTTTTCTTTTTAATGCTTGTGTTAGAGAGCCGAGAAAAAAGGATTTTTGGTGGTTTTCACAAAACATGCCTTATGTTCTTGTCAGGTGTATCCAAATCTCTAGAAGGGGCACCTGGGTGATTAAGTGTCCAACTTCAGCTCAGGTCATGATCTCACAGTTCATGGATTTGCAACCCATGTTGGGCTCTGTGCTGACAGTTCAGAGCCTGGAGCCTGCTTTGGATTCTGTGTCTCTCTGTCCCTTCTCTGCTGTCTCTCTCTCTCTCAAAATAAATAAACATTTTTTAAAAATCTAGAAAATGGGCAAGAATGTACATTTCTGTACAGAAGTCCACCATTTCCCCCCATTTGAAATAGACCATGCTGCTACTGCTTCTGTTTCAGTAATAAACACACTTTCAACTTTATATCTTTTCTGTAAAACATTGTACATATAATACCATATTCTCTCCAAAATAAAGTATTTTGGTTACCCAACCAGATATCTTAGGATGTTTGGAACAGTTTGGGTGTTTAGATTTCTATACTTTACTTACTGGTCAAGGTGACTAGTCTTTGCCATCTCTGCAGTAGGGATTAAAGACATGCTGTAGACCCTCTGGGA
Source organism: Hyaena hyaena (assembly GCF_003009895.1). Taxonomy (NCBI): domain Eukaryota; kingdom Metazoa; phylum Chordata; class Mammalia; order Carnivora; family Hyaenidae; genus Hyaena; species Hyaena hyaena. The sequence goes on from NW_024081118.1 coordinate 1,234,176, forward strand.
CAGAGTGACAAGTCTCTGGCACCTTACAGATTTGCTCTGGACGACACGTGGGGTGCGGTGAACATACAGAGGAGTCCTGCTTCATGTCGTCATGCGAGCTGAGGACAGTTCCCGTCGCCTCAGGAGGGAGGCTGGACTGGGACTCAAACGGACGCCAGACTCTACTCTTGCATATCTGCTGCTGAGCAGGGGCTGAGTCGCTAACGAGTGGCGATAAGGGATTTTCCACCTCCAGTTAATTTTTTGACACATTTTTTGAAAGGCCAACTCGATTTTAAGAAGTTTTTATGGTATTCTTGTTTTAGTTAGATTTCTTTGCCATTTCTTAGGTCACTTCTTTGTAAGAAACCAGTGTTTGTAAGTAATTTAAAATCCTGTTCCCTGTAACAAGAGTTTTTTCGTGCTAAAAATGGTCTAAAATTCTAAACCTTTACTAAGGTGTGAGGTTGGCACCAAAGTTGGTAAAGCTGAATGAGGTAAAGAAATGCGCATCTAGGATCTAGAGATAGTGCCAGTAATTGTGTTTTATATTAACTACAGGTTCTGTTAATCTGCAGCATAAATACTTATATTTGTTAACTTATATAATATGCCTCAGTTTGGTTATTTGTAAATTTTTTAATGTTTTTTTTTAAAATTTTTGAGAAAGAGAGAGGGACAGAGTGTGAGCGGGGTGGGGGGGCAGATAGAGAGGGAGACAGAGAATTCCAAACAGGCTCCAGGCTCCCAGCTGTCAGCACAGAGCCCGGTGCCGGGCTCTAATCCATGAGCTTTGAGAGCGTGACCTGAGCCGAAGTCAGACACCCAGCCAGCTGGGCCACCCAGGCTCCCCTAACTGCCTCACTGAAGTGAAATCAGAATATGCAGAGGCCACATTTGCGGGACCGCACGCGGAAGTGTGGGACTCAGAACGTGGTGCTGCTGCAGACTCATGTCCTCTGTCTTCCTCCCGCTCCTGCCTCCCTTTCACTTTTTTTTTTTTTTTTTGCCTCTTTTATTTTATAAATACAATATTCTGAACTCACCAAATTCCAAATTACCGTCTTGGAGATGGACCCCGTCACGGAGCGTGATTGTGCTGACGGTTTGATCGTGTGCCCCTCGGGGGAGGGGGTGGGGAGGGCACCCGGCCGCCTGCAGGTCGGAGAATTACCAGCTCGTCCCGAGTGCTTCCGAGGGGCCTGGGCGCCCGGACGCGGGGCTTGGAGGGTGAATCCACAGCACAGCCCTCAGCGCTGCCGCGGGGTGCCTGGAACCCCGGCTGAGGTGTTTATTACATGGCGATATGAAGGGTGAATCCAGCACCTCAGCGGGGTCAGCTGCAGCTGGTGTCTGTGACGCGGCGGGGAAGGACACGTGACGTCCCCACTGTCGCGTCTTCTGTGCCTGTGGCACGCTCCGCCACCAGGCTGTATTGCGGATGTTTCGAATGCGCTCGTGCTTACTTACATGGGCTTCGTGTTGAACTTCCCAAAGTCATGGCGTGTTTGGGGGCAGCTTCGCAGTGAAGGCTTTCAACCCCAGCCGCCTGGGTCCCCAGTGCAGGCCCCACCACTTAACCGTAAAGTTCTGAGCGGGCGACCCTCGTTTGCCAAACCTAATCGCCCTCCCTCCCTAGTGGGCCCTTTCTCCTCTGCCCTTTGGGACAACAGAGTTTGCGGGAGGCCCAGGTTTAGCACCGTCTGTCTGTGTATCGGTGTCTCTCTATCTCTATCTCTATCTCTATCTCTAGCTTTCTTTCTCTCTACCTCTACCTCTCTGTCTCTCTCTCTCCCGCTCACCACCCCATCACACACACACACACACACACACACACACACACCTCTAACACAGCATGCCTTGATGACACATCATTAAAGGACCTGCTGAGAGGTGTCCTGCGTCACTCACGTTGGTAACGATGTGGGAGTCCGTGTCCCGAGTGCACATTTTATAGAAAGGCCTCAAGATCTTTCGCTTTAGGACAGAGCTCCCCTCGCCGGCCACCAGCCTGGCCGCCACGCCCGCCCGGGTTCTCTCGTACTTAGGAGCATAACTGGATGGCTGTGTGACTGTCCTAATCCAAGCTCCGAGCCTGGGTCTAGTTTGCTGGGTCCCCGGGAAAGCGCCTCATCGAGTATTTCCGCAACCCAGCCACGCGGAGGTTTGACATGAGAGGGGTTCTGTCGTTGCTGCTGTTCGGGATGATGGATGTTCACAGAGTTTGGTAAGGCTACGTGGGAGAGAAAAATAATAGCACTGCCACATACTCTCTAGAGAAGACTGCATATCTGATGAACAAATTCATTAGCATTTCTGTGGGGGATAATGGTAATTAATCTGATTGAAGGCTTTTTTTGTTTTTTCCTCTTAATATGAATTTTCAGATATGCCCCTTTGTGCCCCGGAAGTAGGTTTGAACTTCCTCGTTTTTACTGCATCATGTAGGGGCTGCTCGTGGCAGCCTCCTGCTGGGTTGCAGGGCGCGGACAAGCATATCGAATTAATACAGGCAATTATTCCTAAGGTGCTCTGAGGTGGCGAGCGGCCGCCTGGATATTTCTGCGATCCAACCCAGAACAACATATTTAATTCAAACCTCTAATGGGCCTTTTCATAGCAGGTTGATACATCGATTTTGCAGTTTCTCGTATTTTAATTCAGAAAAGTCGCTTTTGTGCGAGGGAGTTGGGGGGGGTTGGGAAGGACGCACAGGCCGGATCCGATGACCAGGAGGCCAGAACAGAGGGAGGAGTCTGCCTTTTCGGGGACCAGGGGGAGCACACACGAGAAGAGCTGGCTCTAGCAGATGCAGGTTGCAGGCGCCTGCAGGCCACGCAGCGGCCAGAAGCCGCCCGAGCGAGACAGCCGTCAGGCGGCCCCCGGCCCCGGCTCCAGACACTGTCACCACACGCTTCTCTCCCCGCCCACGTCAGAAAACCGTAGCTTTGATGAGACAGGACCGTATCTCAGTTAGGAGTCGGCCTGCGAAACGCGACGAAGAACGTGTACGGAAAATAGAGGCCGCACAAGCCGAAACCGGAGGGAGGGGAGGTCTGGACTTACCTGAACCGCAGCAGGTTCAATTTCAGGTTGTAACTGGTTGAAACAAGAAAGTACCAGAAAAGCTTAATTTATAGCATATCAAAAATACACACCCCGAACACACCGTGTGGGTGATGCGGCTCCTGAAACAGGCCCGGCACATAGTAGGCTTGTTGAGTCACCTAACAGAGAGTCGGCATTTATCGTCCTGCCGCTGAGCTGGCCGTGCAGGAGTGTGCAGGACTGTCCCCGGACCTCCGCGGTGCTGGAGCAGGAGCGGCCGGAGTCAGCAGCCTGGACGGCAGACCCCGTGCAGACAGGGTTGTGCTTCTCCAGACTTCTGGGCCCGCTGTCGGCCCGGAGAACCGTGCTCCCCTGGTCTGCACGAGGGGATAAATTCTGGCTCACGCAGGTCAGGATACAGTCAGCTGCACGGGTGAGGTCCCCAAGGTGCTCATCAGGGGCCCTGGAGCCTCTCGAGTGGCCGATCCAGGCGAAACCCAGGCCTAGACGTGAGGATTGGCCAGGACACGGTGCACATGTGATTCATAACTGCGTGCATCTCTACAGCCTTTGCAGCTCAAAATCCGCATAATTCTGACACACCTCCCAGTGGTGCATCACCGGGCGTGGCACGATGCCCTCGCGGAAGTCAACACATGGCAAGCAAGCAAAAAACCCAACTAAGATTTAGTCTGACGGGGTGCCGGGGTGGCTCAGCCGGCTCAGGTCATGATCTCAGTTTGTGGGTTCAATCCCCGCGTCAGGCTCTGTGCTGACAGATCAGAGCCTGGAGCTGCTTCGGATTCTGTGTCTCCTACTCTCTGCCCCGCCCCGCTAACGCTCTGTCTCTCTCAAAAATAAAGGTTAAAAAAAAGATTTAGTCTGTTGTCCTTCACATGCCATTTCATACTGAAGTCTCTCCTGGCCCCGCCTACAACCCACTTAGGCCCAGCTCTCGCAGGGGCTAAATCTGCCATTCAGAGCAATGACAGCTAGTGCTGAAAATGATTTATATTCATAGCATACTTGTATTTAACAGTGTCTAGGTGTTAGGTGCTTTGCCAGGAGTCAGGAGGTGAGGATGTATAACCTGAAATCCCTGTTCCCGGCGTAGGGAAGAGACACACACACATCAGAGGGGGCCGTCCTGGACCTGAGTCAGAAGCCTTGGAGCACGGGCGGCAGTTGGTGGATGAACGTGGCACAGAAGCAGGGTTTGCCGGGGAAGGAGGCCAGCAGTCCGGAATTAGTTGTGGCTCCTTAGGCACACAGGGTCTCTGGAAGTCAACGCAAAACAAAACAAAACAAAAACGTGTATCATCTAGGAAACCACTGTAAAATGGGAGTTTTTACAATATGAATTAGAAAAGCGCCATCAGTTGGAGAACTAGATTTGAATGAACTGCTCTTAAAACAGTAACAATATTGCAACAATGTAGCACTAGAACTTTCTGGGCTGTTTACACCTGAGAGATGGGTGTTTCACCTGTAAAGAGGTACTTTGTGCTTAGTTTATCAGAACAGTGGACAGTGAAGGATGTTTAAGAATCATGTGGGGATGATAGTAGAGTGCTGACAGTTACATTTAAAAAGTGTTTATTTTTCTAGTAAAAGATACATATAAGAATTATGTTTCTTTTTGGATGTTTAGGATTTATATTTGCTTGGGAACGTCAGGGTTTTCAAAGGACACATCCAGGTTATTAAAACTTCACAAGGACACATATGATTTTATGGCTTCTCTGAATCTCCCTACTGCCAGACACTCCATTTTGCCATTCAAATGTATTAAAAAAAATTTTTTTTAAAATTTCCATTTTATTTGGGGGAGGGCACAGGGGAGGGGCAGAGAGAGAGGGAGACACAGAATCTGAAGCAGGCTCCAGTCTCTGAGCTGTCAGCACAGAGCCTGATGCAAGTCTCGAACTCACAAATTGTGAGATCATGACCTGAAGTTGGATGCCCTACTGACTGAGCCACCCAGGGCCCCCACTAAAATGTATTTTTTTAGGCAGATATACTATTGCGGTATAACTTACATGCAGTAATATTCACCTTTTTTAGTCATACAGGTCAAGTTTGAACAAATGTCACCTGTCACATAGCCATGATTACATCAGGATACAGAGCGTTTCTGAAAGTTTCCTGGAGCCCCTCTGTGGTCAGCCCCCTCTTCCATCTCCCTGGCTGGCAGTCCTGGTTATGTCTTCTGCCTTTGCGGTTCCTCCTTGCAATGACTGTCCTATGGATGGACTGACACAGTGTGCAACCTGTGTGTCTGGCTTCCCTCACTTAGCAAGTGCTTTGCCGACCCATCTGTGCTGTTGCTGGTGTCCATAGTTCGTTCGTTTTATTGCTGAGTGGTTTTCCATTTTATGGAATTCTGTGATTTGTTTATCCATTCAGGTGCCTGCGGGCATTTGGGGGGCTCTGGTGGATGAAACTGCCGTGAACCATGAATATTTATGTACAGGTCAGTGTTGTCGTTCCTTTGGCACAAACACCTGCAGGTGTGGTAAGTGTCTGTTTAACTTCCAAGCAGTTTTCCAAAATGGCGCCCCCTTTGTGCCTGCCTGCCAGCAGCGTGAGTTCTAGATGTCCCACATCTTCACCGGCTCTCCGCATTGCCAGTGGTGGATGTGTCATTTTAGCCGTTCTAGCCTGTGTGTGTTGATATTATCCTTGTGTTTTTACTTGTATTTCCCTAATGACTTTCTATGTGCTCACATACCACTCACATCTCGTGTTTAGTTGCTGTCTCTTCACATCGTTTGCCCATCTCATATTGATTTCTCTTATTAAATCGTAAAAGTCATATATATGTAATATTTACATTATATAGAATACTGAATATTTATCGGAGACACATTTTGCACACAATTTCTCCCAGTCTGAGCTTTATCTTTTCTGTTTCTTGAAGTATGTTTCAGAGAATTTTTAATTTTGATAAGGTCCATGTATCCATGTTTTTCTTTTATGGTTCATGCTTTTTATAGCTAAGAATCTTTACCTAATCTCTGTCATGAAAATTTTCTCCTATGTTTCCTTCTAGAAACTTTATAGGCTTTACCTTTAGGTCTATGATCCATTTTGAGTTAATTTTTTTTAATGTGTGGATACTTTTGATTCCAATATGATTTGTTGAGAAACAGCCTGTTTTCATATTTTGACCATATATGGAAGGGTTGAAAATCAACTGACCACATATGTATGGGCTATTTCTGGACCTTGTTTTGTGTTCCATGGATGTATGTGATTGATTACATGCTAATACCAAGTTATCCTGATTACTGCATGTTGGTCTTGAAATCAGGTATTATGAAACTTCCAGCTTTTGTTTGTCTTTTCTTCAAATGATTTTAGCTATCGTAGGCCCTTTGTTTTATGTATAAATTATAGAATCATATTGTCCATTTTAACAAAAAAAATGCTGTTGAGTTTGATTGGGATTACTTGGATTCTGTATGTGAAATTATGAGGAATCGTGAGGAACTGACATCTTGACAATATTGAGTCTCCCAACCCAGTATTCTTCAAGTTTTCTTATCGGTGTTTTTTTGGTTTCCTGCCTACAAATCTTGCATATATTTTGTTAGATGCATTCATAAGAACTTTGTGTTTTTTGATGGTGTTGAAAGTTTTTAAATTTAATTTCCAAATGTTTATGGTAAAACGTTAAAAATGCAGTTGATTTTTGTGTGAGATCATTGTTTTATAACTTATTGAATTATAAATATGGAAAGAAAAAATTGTGTAAGATGCAATTTTTGATGAGTTTACTTGGAAGAACTGTCATGCTCTTGAAGAATATGTTTTCTAAAGCACATAATAGTTGTAACACCCCTCGACCAAATTATCTTTCACTCTCATCAATAATTAATCAGACCTGGTATTCTCTTAGAATTGAGAGTATTGATAACGCTCAAGAACATCTCTCTTCTGATCCTACAATCCTTCCTCTTTCATAGGGGGTATTTCCCCCCAAGGTTTTGTGAGATTAAAGGTGATTAAATGCAGAGCACTTAGCGCTCAGCAAGCTCAACAAAGTTCCTTTCCTTCACCTTCCTCTCCTGTTGAATGCTGTGTTAGTTCCCCAGGTCGGCCGTGACAAATTACCACAAACAACAGACATTTAAGTCCTCACAGTTACCCAGGCCTGAAGTTCAAAGTCAAAGTGTGGGCCATGTTGGCTCCTTACGGAGGCTGGGAGGCTGGGAGGCTGGGAGGCAGGATTCGTTCCAAGCCTGTGTCCCCACTTCTGGTGGCTCCTCATGATCCCCGTGTCCCCCGGCTTGTAGCTGCAGCACTCGTGTCTGCCTGGGCCTCATGTGCCCTTCTTCTCCATGTCCCTGTGCCCCAGATCTTTTGTTCTCTTATAAGGACATCCTAAATCCAAGATGACCTGATCCCAAGATCTTTAACTTATTTCATCTGCAAAGACCCTCTTTCCAAATAAAGTCCCATTCACAGGTACCCAGGGTCACGACTCGAATGTATTTCTTCCGACACTCCTCACCCCACTACAAATGTCCAGACAAAGATGTGTGTAAATAAGGCATTGTTTTATATTAAATGTGCACTCATGTACAACACAGGTGAAGGACATGGAAAAGACACAATTTAGATGCATCATTGTTTTATATTTGTACATTACCTGGCATGTGTATGGATAACTCTCTTTTCTATTCTATGGTTTAGAAACCTTTAGTAGATTTTGCATAGGTATAACTCATGATCAGTTTTAGGGTAACAGCGTTTTTACCAAATTGATATCCATGTTTTAGATTAGTCTCTTAACTTTGAGGTGGGCTTGAATAATCGGCTTTTGCTTGTTGCTTTTTGTGTTTTATTGGGCATGTTATTTTAAAAAAGCAAAAAAAGAAAAATTTAAATGAGAAATAGAAAGTGCTTTCAGTGGTATTATCTGTCTGTGTGTTTTCTTACTCTCATATGAAAGGAACGCATCCAAATGAAGAGAGACAGTGGAGCAATACCGTTTCCATGGCAACAGTTCCATCCTGCTTGTGCCTCCGTCATAATTTCTGTCGCACGTTGGATCGTTGTACTTGACACCCTCAGAGAACTCAAACGGGGGAAATAACACATCAATACCTAGGGTGTCACTTCATTAAAAATTCTGGAAAGGTTTCTCCAAGTACAAAATACTTTAAACTCATCACACTAAAGGTGAATTTCAGATTTTAGGAAAAATAAAGTTTTACTTAATCTTTCTCTTAATTTATCAAATAATAAGTATTTTTTTTTTACTTTTACTCCTAAAGGTGGATATTTACCATGTATTACCACATTACTATGTTATTTCTATTCCGTGTAACACACTTAAGTTAAGGATTATCAGTTCTCTTTATAGATAAGAGACCCAAATCTCAACAAGTCGAAAAACGTTTTTCATTTATTCCTTCTGCAAATATTTATTAATCCAGACACTACACTGAATGTCAAGCATACAGCAGGGAATAAGAATGTGCTAAAAACAGGTGGGGCCAGGATTCAAACCCGTGTCTGTAGAGGCTCTGAAATCTACCTTCTACTTCTGCTGAATCTCTCTCTGCTGGCGAGACTCTGCGCGTGTGTTAAACATGTACATGGCAGTACACGTGCTTCCATGTTAAATAACGTGTGGTATATGTGTTAATTCCCTATGGCGAATTCTTTGAAAGGAATTGGCTGTTTTGTGTTACAATAGAGCAGGGATCCTTTCTCCTGTCAGAGAATTGGCTTTTGAGCATATGTAACATTTGCGTCCAGGCCCTTGGTAGTAGCAGGTAGTGTTTGTATTAAACATGTTAAATGAAAATAAATAAGGATGAAGGTTGACAAACTTTAGCTAGATTGAATAAGGGGGAAAAAAAAGGAGAAAGCTCAAGGTACTAAAGTCATAAATGAAAGTGGGAACTTTACTACTGACTCTATAGATATAAACAGCATTACAAAAAAGTACTATGTACAATCATACTCCAACAAATTGTATAACCTAACTTCATCTCATTGTGGTTAGAGAAGATGCTTTATATGACATAAACATTTCCAAATCTATTGAGATTTAATTTGTGCCCTAATATATTGTCTATATGTAAAATTTCCCGTGTGCACTTGAGAAGAATGTGCAAACTGGTGTTATTGGGTAAAGTGTTAGATCTGTATGTGTTGGTTTATTGTCTTGTCAAGTCCTCTGTTTCCTTACTTATCTCTGTTTCTATCCATTATTGAAGGGGTATTGGAGTATTCAGTTATTATTATAGAGGTATCTATTTGTCTCTTCAATTTTGTCAAGTTTTGCTTTATACATTTTGATAATCTGTTATTAGGTACATAAATGTTTATAATTGTTATATATTCTTGTATTAAAGCTTTTATTAATAAAGAAAAAAAAAGAAATAAGGATGCCAGATGTTCTCTGTGCCGTGTTTCTAAGTGATTCCTGCTGTCTTTACTGGGAGGGGAGCCCTGGGGCTTGGGAACCTTCTGGTCCTTGCGTCCTCTGAGGCCTGGTCCTCTTGCTGGACACACGTCCCGCGCCTGCGCCTTCCGCGCCCTACGCCTGTTGCTGCGACTCTTGCGTGGTGCCCGTCTTTCTTGTCCGTCCCTAGCTGTTGCTGGTGCTGCTTTCGCCTGTCACCTCCCGCACGCATCTCCCGAGGGAAACGGAAGACGGGCACGTTCTGCCCTCGCCCGCGGGCCCTGCGCCCTCGGAAACTCCGCGGGTGACCGCGTCCCCCGCTCGCCCGCGCGGCGCTCGCCCGTCCTGCCCCCTCGTCAGCGGCCCGGGCTCCTGGTCCGCGTTTCTCCTCCGCCTTGGCCTCCGGACGCTGGGCTGGGTGCGTGTCCCCCAGGCCCTCCCGGCCCACGTGTCTGCTTTACGTCGGGTGCGCCTGGCGCCGACTTCTTTCCTCAGAGACATCATTAGGAAATTGTTCTCACACCTGAGTTCATTGGACTGCGATTCCTAAGAGAGGCTCACCATTCCAGCTTTGATAAGAAGGTATCTGGTCAATTAAATCAAAGCGTATAAGTTGAATAATAGAAGAAAGTATGACTTAAAATTCTAGCCTGGAAACTTATAGTTAAGACCGATATTCTGTCTCCTAAGTTACTTCACTGTATTTCTGTTAGTGAATAAAAACATAGAAATTCTGTGCCAGACATAGAGTAAAGATGCCACAGCATGGAGGTGTAGGTGACGAAAGGGACAAGGAAGACCTTTTCTGACTTTTTCTACACGCTCCTCAGGACATTTCTTAGAAAAGTCACCTGTTTCCCCGTCCCTGGTCTGGGTCAGTTACCAGTTTAGAAGCAGCTTCGTGAAAATCCTGGGACCCCATGTGATTAATACTGGAAGGAGAAACAGTTTTGTCTGGCCACGTCAGCCCTATGGTTGGATAGAGAGAAAATAGCAAACAAACAAACAAAACCCCACCCAAGTTCTCCTCAATTCTTATTGCAGTTCCCTCAGCAGAAATTTACTGACCACCTACTACATCCTAGCTAAGGACTTCCAAAGCCTCCAACTCATCAGTCATTAGTGAGTATGTACCATGTCTCGTTGGTAAAGATCCAAATGTCGCTTAAGAATGGTTTTTCTAACAGGAGTGTAGTCAGTTTCATGAACAATTACTTACAGTAAAGTTAACACAATAGACTCTTCTGTGCTCATCTTTCCTTGTGAGTCGTCATTAATCGGAAGAGGTTAGGTTTTGTGGATTTCTGCTGGGTTCCGCCATGTTGCTGTGGCTCAGAACGAGAGGTTGTTTTTCCTGCTTGGAAATTAACAGTGCAATTCACAAGCCCCAAGTCATGAGTACTGATAAGGCGTCAAAATGCTGTGCTGAGTGAGTGAAGCCCGGCACAAACGGGTGGCGTATGGCTCCGTTTAGATGAAAAGTACAGAACACACAGATCCATGAAGAGAAACACAGACTGGTGGTCACCAGAGGCTGGGAGGCTGGGAGGCTGGGGGCCAGGGGCACAGCACATGTCCCGTGTGTCCAGGGTTTTCTTTTGGAGGGATGATGAAGTTTTGGAACTAGATGGGGGTGGTGGTTGTACCACGTTTTGACTGTATTAATTGCCACTGGATTGTTCACTTTAAAGCAGTTAATTTTACGTTACATGAATTTAACTCCGGTTAAAAATGTGTACAAAATGTCTAAAATTTTTTTAAATAAAGCACATGACTATCTGTATACTTGTACTGTATTTGATTACACTCTGTAGATGGAGCAGTAGTGTTTATAATACCTGGCAGGCACTTTTATTCAATAAATGTCAGTAATAAAACTATGGGCTGTTACAGGAATCAGCGTTGTAGGGGAGGAAAGCTTTTCGCATTTCCCCTTCTCGGTCCTTTGGCTGGCCTAATAATTAGATATAAGACAACCTAACAAGAGAAAAACAAACTTAATTCGGTATATGTGGAAGCCCATAAAGATAGGAGAGTCAGGGCAGGCAATGTTTATACCTTTTGGTCAAGGAAACTGTAAATTTGCAAAGAATTGACAAGACAAAGAAGTTTGGGTTTGGCGCAGCAAGTGCATAAAAAAGTAACAAGGTTTATGTATACAGACTTCTCAGCCCCAAAGTCCGTATGCCTGGCAGTAGGGACGCTTTTCACCTGGGAGATTTGTTTGGTTCCTGCTTCCTGAGACCGAGGAGGGTCAGGGTGTTTTTCTTACTCTGGCTCTTTCCTAAGTAACTTTAATGAAGGATAATCAGCATGTCAAAGTGGCAGATTTGGGGGTAGTCTGCTTTGCTGTCCTTCACCGTCCCACCATGTAATACTTTCACCCGGAACTTTCCTCGTCTGTCCCTGTTGTCTCGCTATATAATTGCCTGTCTTGAATTTTAAATCTTCCCGAGAACCTTTGTATTCACGTCCACCTAGGTCATTACTGGGATGTTGGAAGCTCACACTTAGAATAACTCCTGTGGTGGAATCGCTTTTGAAAGCCTGCTCCGCTCACGTGCTGGCCTTCGCCCCACACATCACTAATGAAGGTGCCAGCTAGAAAGGTCACTAACATTAGTGCCTGAAGCACCCGCCGGTCATTTGAGCAGAGTCTGGTATATTGCCGTTAATAATTGCCTTGCCCTTGTCGACTAATTCTCAGTTCGTGTTGGAAGCCTTATGGTCAATACAATTAAAATTAATTTTTCTCGTTTTATGGTGGTGAGATGCTATTTCATACCATCCTGGCGATACCTGAACACCGAGCTTTTTTTTTTTTTTTTGCTGCTCCTGGCCCTGCACTTCTATTTCATTATTTTGATAGTTTGCGACAGAGGTCTCCATAATAATGGGGCGCTGGCTTCTCGCCTCCGGACCACCCCGTGCTGGCTGCTCCTTCCCTGGCTTTCATCCCCTAGTTGGTTGGCTACTTGTTAGTGCCTCTTGGGCCTGACGAAGTAACAAGGGCAAAGCTTCTGTTCACGTTGCCAGGCTCGCAGCCCTTTTTCTGTCTAAAAACCGGCTTTGGGGGATGGGGGTGCGGATCAGCGGTGGTGAACTCCATGGACGTACGGTTTATCCATCAGTGAAGGCTTCCCCCAGTGCCAACACCTATAGTTAGAGCCTCGGAACCAGGGCGCTGCTGGTGTGGTCCTCTGCCCCCTTCGGCCCCTGCAGGGTGGCAGTGGGGGCATCTGGACGGGCGGTCACTCCCTTCAGGGCTCGTGCAGGCAAAACGGACGCTGGGCACGCCCCGACCTGGGGTTCTGGACAGCGTGGTCACAGCCCAGGAAGCCAGACCGAGGCTGCCAGTGGACAGGCCCCCCACCGTCTCCTTTGTCCTGGGGGACGGCCGCTGAGAGAACGTGGCCACGTAGGTGCTGGAGCCAGAATGTCCCCGGCCTCTGTCTGTTGTCCCTTCCATCAGCACGGCCGCGGTTACTTGCGATCCTAAACTGGGAGTATTCAGTGGGCCGTCGGGGTCACTCCAAAGTTCAGCCACCTCCCCGACTGATGACTGCCGCACCCCTGCCCTCGCTTCGCCCCTCCGTCTTTCAGCAGCTCCCTGCCCCCCCTCATGCTCGCTGGCGCCCTTGCTGAGGTCGCTGGGAAAGGGGACGTGGGCAGCAGCGGCCGTCTGCACGCCGTCGTCACAAGCCAGCCATTCCTGGGCCTCAGCCCCCTGCTCCTCACCCACGAACGAGGACTCTGGGTCCTCAGGCACCTCGTTCTCTGGTTTCTTCGTTTTCCTCTCCCCCTGGATTAGTCTCATCTGCATAGACGCGCACTCAGCAACTTCCATCGTGCAGCACGTGTTCTCGTGGCCCCTTCGTCCACGGTGGCGTGTCCCGTCTTCCCTGGGACGGCCCTTTCCTGAGGGCGCTCTCCGCGCCGGCTCCCCCTTCCCTCGCGCCCCTGCTCCTGGGCCTCCTCCCCCGAGCCTCTCAGCGCACCCACGTCAGTCCCCCCGCGTCGCCCACCACCTTGCCAGCTCTGGCCTCGCTCCTCGGCCTCTGCCTAACGCCGCAGCACCGCGGGGCCGCTGCTCTCCCGAAGCGTCTGCCTCCTCTGGCCTCTGAGCCACACCTGACTTCGTTACTTCCCTCCCTGCGGCCCACGGGTTTTCAGTGGCGAAAACCTCCACCTGTGGAGACCGGGAAGCTGTCGTCTCCTCAGAGCTGTGGCCGAGATCATTCATGTGTATCTCGGGAGGCAGAAACAAGTCCGTGCTCCTCACGCCTGTCAGTCAGCTGCGTCCTAGAGTCATTTCACCTGTCAGCGGACGGAACGCATTTCACCTGAGCGGTCACCCTCACCTGGTCATCTTGGCGCTTCAGCTGGCGGCCGCTGAGTCGCTGACCTGGGCTCTGAGCTTCCTGCGGCACCCAGCGTCGTCTCTGCGGCCGCCGGCCGCCGTTCTAGCCCCTCACACAGCCCTGCGAAGTTGCACGTGGACATCTGAATCTTCCACAGGCGCCTTTCCAATAGTAGCTTTAAGCCAAAGTAAATAAAAATAGAGCAAGTAACCGTGTATTCTCATTGTTCCTTTGGAATTTTTGCTGGATGATTTCTTTAAAAAGCAGTTTAAGTGGAGTCACGGTGAAGAGCCGGGTGCGTGGAAAGGTTTTTGCATCTTTCATAAAATGTATTGGACATTAGAGGAAAAGAGCAAATGCTGTTTTCGTGCCTTGTGTCCACGAAGAGACTCTGAGACGAGACGCGTGGGCGTCCTTACGTAACGAGGCTTTGACAGCGGACACCTTTCCGTGTGGGCCGTGAGCCCCCACGGCTCATGGACTGTCACTGAGACGGTTTTCTGTCAACTCTGGCCTGGACGCCTGGGGATGGGAGAAGGCAGGGTTTGCACAGAGATCTCTGTTCCTGGCTTTCTCCAGCCGCCCATCGGCTGCTCGAACTTCCTGCGATGGAGCACAGCTCGGAGCCCCGGCCCCGGAACGTCCACACACAGGTTTTCTTCGCAGCATTTCATTCTTCCTTCTGAGGGGGAGCTGGAGAGGCAGCGATGAAACAGGGAGTGAAGACCGGCCCCACGGAGAAGAAAAGGTCCCTGTGTGTGGGTTTCCGGTGCTCCCCTAAAGTCATCCGCTCCCCCGCCCACTTACAGAAAGCCACTCTGTAGTCCTCGCGGTGACAGTCTCACTTTGACCCTTGGCTTTGCTGCACGGTGTTAGGTTCGCTGGACGTCAGCGGCTGTGACTTCTTGGAACCCTCTCGGCCTCTGCTTCCGGGACACCGTGATTGTCCGGTGGTACCTCCTTGTCCCCAGCCGCCAGCTCTCTACAACTTTCTGCCCAATCATGGGTCCCTACGTGTGTCTCCCACCCGCCAACCACGTCCTCGGCAAAGCGCCTGCCTCTGCGCGTCCCTGCGGGCTGTGAGCACGACTCGTTTCGTCCCAAACCCGCCGGCGGCCTGCTTTTCGCCGCGCGGTCCTGCCTTACATTCTGTTCGGTGCATCTTGACCTTCCACCAGCTCCGTGGCCACTGAGGTCAGTGTGGAGGCAACGTCATCATTTGTTGGTATTCCTTTCTGACGTGTCTGCTCCTCTGTTCCGAGTCCCTTAAAATGCCAAACCTGGGGTTTACTTTGAGATTTAAATTCATTCTACCGCTATTCTTCCTCTCAGGGTAAAAAAAATGGTGTAATTCTGTTTTATCCGTGCTTTGTCAGGATAATCCAAGTTCGTAGTTATTTGAAGTATGTATTTTGAGGATCCCATGCTCCGATTTTCATTTTTATAGTGGCATAAATATAAACCACCTCTAAGCGGTCCTGACAATTAAATCGGCTTTGTCAACTTCAGTTACATTGTGGATTTTCTTGGAAAAATGTTTCGGGTTCTTTCGTTAAAGTCTTTTAGTACTTATTTTAATATGTGACTTTCTTACGATATTTAAAATGATTCATTCTTGGGGCGCCTGGGTGGCTCAGTCGGTTAAGTGACCGACTTCAGCTCAGGTCATGGTCCACAGTTCGTGGGTTCAAGCCCTGTGTCGGGCTCTGTGCTGACAGCTCAGAGCCTGGAGCCTGTTTCGGATTCTGTGTCTGCTTCTCTCTCTGACCCTCCCCTGTTCATACCCCTGCCCTCTCTCTCAAAAATAAATAATAAAACATTTTTAAAAAATTTTTAAAAAAGATAATCTGACTATATATAATTCAGTTATACCTTAAATGTATTATATAAAAAATACATAAAAAGCCACACTTTCTCTGCATCAGCTTATTAATAAATGTGGGACTTTGTCCATTTATTCATTCATATAGTCTGTATTTATTAAGCCGGTACTATTTGCCTCATATAAAATACCAAATACTAAAGATAACTCTATGAACAAGATTATTAACACTTCAGGAAATCCCAATACCTATTAGATTTTTGTTTGTGACTTGGGCCCCAGTCCAGGTTTTCAGAATCCCTGAACATTTCTATAATTGCCACCTGGTTGGTGTCTCCTTGTCCCTGTGAAGCCCACTTCTTATTCCCTGGAGTTTAAGTATGTGACAAATGTTCCATCCACCTGACTCATGTCTAGGAGTTAACTTCCACCCGTATTGCTGGTCGTTCTTCCATCGTGTGAGCCCCAAGCCTTTTCATTAGCTTTGTGAGACGAGTGTCTGCTTACACTTGTCAAACTGTGCTCGAGACTAAGCCCGCACCAGGAGGAAAGCTGGGCCCAGTGGCACCGCGGGTCAAGGCAAGAACAGACCGCAGACTTCACCTTGCAGTTGACCCTGAGAACTGGCTTGGTTAGCTGGGTCACCACCGCTGAAGGAGTCCTCTTTGAGGAGGTGACAGATTCTCCTGTTTGCCTGGCTGCAGCTCAAAGTGCCAGTTGAGCACCAGAAAATTGTTGCAATTTCCAGCACCAGAATAGTGGCCGGCACACAGTAGCTGCTCAATAAAATTTTGTCAGAGAGAATCTGCTGTGTTGTAGTTAGTAGCCCAGATAGGGCGCAGGAGACCCTCCCCAAGCTGGTGTTCTGTACGACATGAGTCAGCACTGAATGCGGTCTTATTTTTAAATCATTTCATTTACTTGGCAATTTTTTCCAGCTCCTCTAACTTCTCACTTTTTTTTTTTTTTAAATGTTTTATTTTATTTCTAGGAGAGAGAGAGAGAGAGACAGCGTGAGCAGGGGAGGGTCAGAGAGAGAGGGAGTCACAGACTGAAACAGGCTCCAGGCTCTGAGCCGGCAGTCAGCACAGAGTCCGACGCGGGGCTCGAACCCACGAACCGCGAGATCATGACCTAAGCGAAAGTCGGACGCTTAACTGACTAAGCCACCCAGGTGCCCCACTAACTTCTCACTTTTAAAGGCTGAGAGTATCACTTGTATTTCCTTGTCCGTCTGCGTGACAGAGGACAGTGGACTCTTGAAAAAGTATATGGAATTTTTAGTGATGTCGATGAATGCAAAACAGTGATACTTTCTGACTGATAGAGTAATTGAATCTCTAGACACGAAATGAGTTTGAAGGGAGAGTGTGTGAATTCATGTAAGTGTAAATGAACTTTCCTCTTCATCTCAAGGTGTTTGCAATGACACGCTAGTAGAGTAAGATTATAGAATAGCAACCGATGTTGTGGGTAAGTTTTGATGGCTTTAGCTGAGTATATTACCTGGAATATGCCTGGGTTGGTAATCAGAGTCTATTTTATTTGGACACAGCATCAATATATCGATTAGCAGTAGACGATAGACATTTTGCTCTCATCTGGAGCACAGCCCATGTTGCCTCTTATGGACGTTAACACAGAAAGAAATTATCTTAGGATTTTTCTAACAGTGTTCTTAAAATAAGCCGTACTGATTAGAAATAGGACAGCTGGATTCATAAAAGTCTTTCCTCAAAAAAAGAAGAAGAGGGGAGGGGGAGGGCAGCAAACCAGCAGAAAATATTCGGTGCAGTCACCCAGCCTCACACTGTCACAGGGACCCTGTGTAAAAAGCGCGGCAGGACTGCAGACCCGATTTCTCTGATAACAGACTCTTAGAAAGTCTGAGATTCTAGCAGGTGGACCCCGACAGGCAAACAAGCACGGGTTCAAAAGCAAGTTTGACTCGGGCTCCAACGTGAAAACGTTCGTTTTGAATAACTTGCCGATGATGGATCAGCTGCTGTGGACCTAACAGCCGATGCTCCGTCTGAGCCCAGCCACCACCCGCCTTATAAAACGCCCGAGACCAAGAGACAATTTGTTTTAAAAGCACAACAGACATTTACATTTCCCCCCGTCTTCCTCGTCTACCCTTTCTTTACGTTTGTTCCCCTGGTTTTCCAGGCCTTGTCAGCCTCCAAGAGCCACCCTGACGTTAGCGCCCGGACGGTGTCTTCCCAGCTCGGAAGCCCAGGTCGCTGCGCGCCCGCTCGCTCACATGTTCCTGTGGGATGTGGGACGTCAGCGGTGACCCTCTGGGAGGAGTGCCTTGTTCTCTTACAAAGGCGCCATTTAGGGGCGGCTGGGTGCTCGTGACTCAGGCCGTGACCTCGGGGCGCATTGGGCTGGGCGCCGCCGCACGGAGCCCGCTTCACATCCTCTGCCCCGTCTCTGCCCTTCCCCACGCGTGCATCCTCTCTCGCTCTCAAAAATAAACATTTTTTAAAAAACAGAGACAACATCAAATGCCTGTAGTGAAGAGGAATTCATACATTCAGACACCATTTCTCTTTTGGGGGGAGCGGGTGTTCCCTCAGCAACAAGAGAAATGTTAAGACGTGCTGTTGTAAGAAAGAAGTTGAGGCTGAATGTTCTGCGAATGTCAGTCGTCAGCCTTCTGGCCAAAGTGCAGCGGAATGCGTTCCTTCCGTCTCTACCTGCCCGCTTACGGGCAACTCCCCTTGGCAAGATGGGCACTTAAATGGACATTACAGGAAACCCAAGGGATTAACAGATTTTTAAAAATGGCTTGTTATCTTAAACAGGGTTAGGGGCGCCTGGTGGCTTAGTTGGTTAAGCATCCGACTTTCGCTTAGGTCATGATCTCACAGTTCGTGGGTTCGAGCCCCGCGTCGGGCTCTGTGCTGACTGCCAGCTCGGAGCCTGGAGCCTGTTTCAGAGTCTGTGTCTCCCTCTCTCTCTGACCCTCCCCTGCTCACGCTGTCTCTCTCTCTCTCTCCCTCCTAGAAATAAATAAAAATGTTAAAAAAAAAAAAAAACAGGGTTAGGTCAGCTTCCTTATGTGACAGGCATTATCCTGACTTCTAACGGGAAGAAAGAAAATGAAGATTTGTTCACCATGTTCCAGGTAGTAAATTCCCGTAGTGGATAATTCCCAACAGGAGACAGTACAGAAGCTGTATGTCAGCAACCTGAACTTGAGGAGGAGAGGACTTTGTGGTCCAGCATCAGTGATGGTCATTTTAAACCTATTGAAGTGCCCTTAGTGGCTTGTTTTTTATTTTAAAAATAACCCCCAAATAAGATTCATTCTTTCATTTGCACCAACATGTTGCTATTTCCGTGCCCCCTTTCTGTCCTGAGTTGATTACAAGTCCTTCCCCTGGCCCTGCGGGGCCATGCTCACCTCAAGGTCTAGAATTGTGACTTGTGCGTGTCCATGTCTGTGACAACGCGGCTCCATACTTATTTCGTGGATGTTCAGTAAATAATTGTGGAATGTGTTCTGCTTGCTGCTTCTCTGTTGTCATTTTTGCTGGTGGTGTGTAGGTCATTTCCATGGATTTGGTGTTGGTTTTGCTTACAGAGCAGTGGGGTCATTTATCGGCGTTAGGAAAGCATTCCTTTAAACGAGGGAGGGGGCCCTGATCACCCGTCGTATGAAACTCTCCACGTATGAAACCTACTCACGTACAGCAGCAAGAATCCCAGTTGGTGACATTTTGTGACAATTTTTCCTGGTAGCTAGGACTCAAATGTATCATATCAGGAAGGTTGACTGGTGGAAAGAACTTGACATTTGAAATCTGATAGACCTGAACTCCTCAGGTCAGTTTTTTTCACATTGTGGGTCAGGATGCCTTGGTGAGATATAAATAGTGGCACGTGTCCAATGTATTTTCTTAAATACTAAAATACATGTTTTCAAAGTAATAGCCTGAGAAAGGATAAAACATTTCATAGTATTTCAAGAATTTTTTTTTGTTTCAGAAAAATAGACTTATGTATGTGAACATGCATGTGTGTGATGTGAACTGAGTCATAATCTAAAATATAGATTGTTGGGGCGCCTGGGTGGCTCAGTCGGTTAAGTGTCCGACTTCGTCTCGGGTCATGATCCCACAATTTGTGAGTTTGAGCCCCACATCGGGCTCTGTGCTGACAGAGCACACTCCCCCCTCTCCCTGTCCATCCCCTGTTGTCTCTCTCTTAAAAATAAACAAACGTTAAAAACAAAAATTTAGATTGTCGTCAAGAAAAAGTTTAAAAAATCCTAAGCTTTGGATATCTGAATGTTTCATCATTTTGAGCCTTGAATGTCGCATCTGTAAAATGTGGTGACTATTTTGAGGATTTATTCTGAGGATTAATGGCAGTAATACAGGAAGGCACATTGCATAGCATCTAATTTATATGATAGACTTTGACAGACTTGCAAAAGATGTAACTTTTACTAAAACCAATCCATTTAAAATTTAACTGATAAGGATCTAGTCAAGTGTATACAGGACTGAGTCAAGACTTCAATCCATGAAACTAATTTTTAAAATACTTTGTGATTCGAAAGACAGTGATGTTAAAAATCAATCAGGAAGGACATTGCTTAATTAATTCACTCAGTTTATTGATTTTTCTTTGAGATTGTTGCTTTCAGCTCAATGAAAGTATTTTTGATTTATCAACTCATTTACTTAATTAATATTTTTAGAAGCTGGAATATGTCCAAAGAAACATGAAACAAATTTTTAGGTGGCTCCAAACTTACGCTGTGAGAAATAGTTAAAAATTTGGTGATTACTTAAATGACATTGATTTCATGTAGTCAAAGGATTATTTCATGCCAGAGAAATTACATTAATTAAATATGTTCTTGGAAGAAGGAAGCTTGAAGACATATTTATAGGAAGTAATGGAATAGTAGAGTTCAGCTCAAAATCAGAAACAGATTTATGCTTGAGACTGGTCCTGAGTCATTGTAGCTACTTTTGAAGGGACGTTCTTCCGAGAAGGGAGGGTGAATATGTTCGGATTTGGTATTGTGCAAACTATCTTTTAGCTTAAAGAGCTGATGTTTTTTAGGTTGACTTTTATGGGCGAAACATATCAATAGGCTATATACCAAACTTTACGTCCAGTATTTTCACATGACTTGCACTTATGAGACCTGCACCTAAAAACAGAGCCCTGTAGAAACTGCTGAGGAACGTGCATATTTCTTTAATGTTTATTTGTTTTTGAGAGAGAGAGAGAAAGAGAGAGTATATGTGTGTGTG
This sequence comes from Hyaena hyaena, assembly GCF_003009895.1. NCBI lineage: Eukaryota > Metazoa > Chordata > Mammalia > Carnivora > Hyaenidae > Hyaena > Hyaena hyaena. Next base: position 1,255,086 of record NW_024081118.1, read on the forward strand.
AGAGCAGGAGAGGGACCCAGGGAAAGGGGGACAGAGGATGCCAAGCAGGCTCCTCACTGACAGCAGGAAACCCAACACGTAGCTCAAACTTGTGAACCATGAGATCATGACCTGAGCCAAAGTCAGATGCTCAACTGACTGAGCCGCCTGGGCACACTGGAACATGTATATTTTTATCAGTGAAGGATTCCGTGCATTTATTGGGTCAGTTTTTATCACATGCATTTAATTGACTATTATCTTTGACTTTACTCTGAATGTCTTCATTTTGTTAGTTATGTTTGCTGAGTACTTAGGAGCAAAAGCAGAAGAGAGGTCTGTCCATTGCTCATTTCTAGCAGTTCAGTGGGTGCTGGCGTTGGTGCAAATACAGACAAAGTTGGGGCATCTGAGCACGGGAACACCCATTAAAAAGAAAACAAGCGATGAAACAGGTGTATGGAAGGAAGAGGTGACTCTTTACAAAGCGTCACCAGGCAACAGACCAGGAAAGCCATATGGCTCTGATAGGCAACGTTTGTTTTTCCTGTGACCTTCTGGGAATGCTTTTGGTGACTTTAGATTTTGTTGGGAAATTTTAATTTAATTTAAAGAATGCCCTAGATCATAATGTAGTCTGGGAACCTGAAAATGGCTCTCTCCTCCAAAGTGATTTATCGATGAGAAGTCTGCATTGTGTCAGATGTTCAGATGTGAACTGATTTGCCTAAGTAACATTGAGCTAGAATCAGAACAAGTATTTCTTCACTTTGAATCCATTGGTTTTTTTTTTTTTTTTTAAATAAATATTTACTTTTGGGAGAGTGCAAGTAGGGAAGGGGCTTCGGGGTGGTGCAGAGGATCCAGAGTGGGCTCTGTGCTGACAGGCTCACAGCAGCAAGCCTGGTGTGGGGATTCGAACTCACCAACTACGAGATCATAATCTGAACCCAAGTTAGACGCTCAACCAACTGAGCCACCCAGGTGTCCCCAAAGCAGAGGCTTTGTTTGTTTATTTGTTTGTTTTGAGATGATTTAGCTGAAATGAGTCTTAAGGGATGTGACCCACTGCCTTCCCCTACCTCTCATGGGCCCCACAGCACAACCACTAGCCTTCCAAGATGCACCATATAATTAAATTTATTTTTTTAATATTTTTTAAAAATATATATATTTTTTATTTCTAGGAGAGAGAGAGAGAGACAGCGTGAGCAGGGGAGGGTCAGAGAGAGAGGGAGACACAGACTCTGAAACGGGCTCCAGGCTCTGAGCGGGCAGTCAGCACAGAGTCCAACACGGGGCTCGAACCCACGAACCGTGAGATCATGACCGAAGCGAAAGTTGGACGCTTAACCGACTAAGCCACCCAGGCACCCCATCCATATAATTAAATTTAAAAGATCTACTTGCTGGCCTACATTTTGTGACAAGGGTTTCTGTGAATGCAGGGCAAAGAGGACATTATTTTAGACTCCCTAGGATAAAATTCCATTTTCTCAAATGTGGCAAAACAGCCTTTAGGGGAAGATTGCAGTGAGCATGATTCTAGGGGAGTCCCCTGGAAGGGAAGATGTAAAATATGAGGAAATCGGCCTTTCTACTGTCCAAAGCAGACATTTGTAAGTATTAACTCAGGAATGTAATTGACTCACCATTTCTAAGACCTTTCCCAAAGAAAACAGCGTCTGTGAAAATAGACCTTTTTTTCTTAATATAAATAATTGTTAGTGCTGATTTGAAATTGTGTTGTTATAGATGTTCTATGGGGTCTATAATGGTGGCTCTTTATAGAGAATGAGCAGAACAGCATCAGGTTTGGACGAGCCACCCCATGATCTGATAGGACAGTGTCTGTAATGGAGAGATTGGTTTTCTTTCATGGATTATCTGGAAATCCCGTGGCACCTCCAGAGCCTTCCGAGACGGAGGTTCAGTGATGTTGGGATAAGGGAATGGATAAGGGACCGAGACCAAGCAGTCATGACTTGTAGTGACGGATCTCAGAAGGCAGTGCCAGAGCCAGGTGTGGTTGTTACTGGTATTTTTAATGATTACATTGCCAGTGAGCTCATATTTTAGAATTTCCTGGGACCTGAGGCTCCCTCAAGGTGGCGGCCTATTTATAACCCATTTCAATGCTTTTTCCATCCTAAATCCTTGACCGAATGCTTAATAGTGTCTGCTACTTCCTTGTCTGAAGACTCTTCTTGACCAGCACTGCTTACCAGCTTGGCGCACTGGGGTAGCTCCCCCTCGGGAAGGAAGGACGTCTGCGTGCCCGTGGTGCCGATCACCAGCACGTTCTTCTTCAGGTCTATGGAACACTGGTGTCTCCTGAGCATGTCCAGCCCGAGGAGCATGTCCATGGGCTGGTCCTCGAGGATCGAGAACGAGCACTGCAGGAAGTCCCCTTCGATCTGGATCTGAGCCAGGTGGACCCTGCCGATGATCCTCTGCGTGCCCACCCCCTTGGCGATGCCAGCCCAGCGCCGGTCCACCAGCCGCACGATGTTGCATCTCTCGGCGCATGCCTGGCTCATGATGGTCATCTGGGCCCCCGAGTCCACGAAGGCCTTCAGAGGGTGCCCGTTGACTTTGCAGTTGATGTAGAGCATGGCCACCTGCCCGAAGCTCTCTGGGGCCTCCTCCATCGCTATGTTCATGTTCTCCTCGATGTTCTGCTGCCGGATCTCCTCTTCGATTCTGGCCTGAGCTTCCAAATCGAACGGGTCCGCGGAGTAGAGACGGAGCCTCTCCTGTTCCCGCAGGGCCCTCTCCCTCTGCTGCCCCATCAGGACGCGCGAGAACGTCTCCAGGTCCCCGCCGAGCAGGGCCTCGGCCAGCGGGAGGTTGCGCTCCTTCAGCAGCGACAGGTCGTGGGGGCTGGACAGCAGCGCGCTCCGGATGCGCGCGGGGCTGTCGGGGCCCTGCGCGCCCCAGCTCAGGCCGCGGGGGTGCGCGCGGCGCCCCGACGTGCCCGGCTCGGCCGGCTCCGCGCGCGCGCGCCCCGCGCCCTCCGCCTGCAGCAGCACCAGCACGTCGCCGTCGCGGAGGCCGTGGGAGCCCAGCGAGCCGCGGTCGTCGCTCAGCACCTGCTCCCTGTGGACGATCCGGATCTCGTCGGCCGGCACCCCCGACTCCAGCTCGCACAGCGCGCGGAAGTCGCGCAGCAAGAAGTCAGGGCCGACCTGGAGGGAGAAGGTCGCCTCGGACAGGTCCCTCCGCACACAGTACACGGTGACCAGCATGACGCGGGCCCCGGCGGGCCGGGCGGGCACAGGGCATCGGCTGGGCGGCGGGTCAGCGGGGCGCTCCGCAGGCGCCTGGCGCTCGCTCTCCCGCCTGGCGGGGGGGGGGGCCCGGCCGCTGCCCGGCCCCGCGGAACCCTGCGGCCACGCCTGCGTTCCAGGCCCCGTTTGTAAGGTGCCACTTGGAACTTAGAACGCGGGCTCCCACGGAAGCCCAGTCTCTCGCGTCGCGGCCCTGACGTTCCCAGGCCGGCCCTTCCCCCCCCGGCTGGTCTGCCCCGCGGGCCCTCCCCGGACAGCAGGGGACCGTCCACCCAGGCTGCTCTGGGAGCTGTATTCCCCGCGCTCTTCGTCACCCCCAGGCAGGGCGTGGGGTCTCCCGCACCACAGCATCACCCCGTGTGCCTGGGGTGAAAGATGGGCGTGGGACTCGGCGCCTGAGCTCGGGGGTGGGACCCGCCGCCTGAGCTCGGGGGTGGGACTCGGCGCCTGAGCTCGGGGGTGGCACTCGGCGCCTGTGTCAGGAGTGGGACCCGCCGCCTGAGCTCGGGGGTGGGACCCGCCGCCTGAGCCCGATGACCTCCCGTCCTTGGGAGGGAGGGATGGTGAACGGGGAGATCGCAGAACCGGAACAAGGCTTCTGCGGAGACACGAAGGGTCAAGAGGAGACGGCGGGTGCTGACGGATGTGCATTTTCCGTGGGGAAAGTGGTGAGAGTCACTCGGATGAAAAGAATTGGAGAAGCCGGAATCCATGACCTGCTGTCTGTCCAGGGAAGGGAGACCTCCACCGTCGGCGGCGGAATTTGTACGTGGTTTCGAGCGGCAGGACGCGAGGCGGGGAAGAGACCGACGGAGCCTGTTTGTGGCGTCGTGGGCGAGGCCGCGGCGTGGCAGTGTCTTCAACAAGGAGGACTCCTCCCTCCGGAAGCATAAAAAAGGGCAGAAGGAAAAGAGAAAAAGAGAAGAGGTTTGCAGCGGGTATTTGTGTGGTGGCCCTTTTTTCCACGTACCTGACGTACCTGACGTACCTGACGTACCTGACGTACCTGACGTACCTGACGTCAGGAAGAGGCTCCTGACGCCGTGAGGACAGTGGGGAGGGGGCTTCTCGTTGGTGCAGACGCGGCTGCTGGTGGGAGGCGGAAACCCGGGAGGGCCCCAGCCAGCGCAGTGGGGAGCAAGGGTGTTCCCGGTGTCTCCCCATCGGATGTGGGGAGTGGAAAACCCCAGAACGCGTGCGGGACACGGAGGCTGTCGTGGAGGCCTGGTTAGAAATAGGCCATTACCTCTGGTGGATGCGCGAGATGAGCCTCCGAGACCAACCTGGCGTCAGTTCTGGGGTCAAGGGCACCACGAATGCCTCTCTGGGGTGTGTCTGGCTCCCTGCGGGACAGAGGGCCCGCCCCCTCCCGCTCGCAGCTGAGCGGGGCTCGTGGCGGCTGCGGGCGGTCCTGGGATGCCGCCCTTTGTATGCGGCTAAAGCCCCGCCTGCGCGGCTGGGCCTCCCCCGTAGGAACGACCGGGTAGTCAGCGTGGGCTGCCTTGCCCCCCCCCCCCCCCCCCCCCCCCCCCCCCCCCCGCGCCTCTCTGTTGCAGGTGTGGTCAGAGGACCCCCACCGCTTCTTAGGGATTGCAGCAGCTTGAGGAAATGTGCTTTGGCTTCTGTTTCTCACGTGTTTGTGTCAGAGGAAGGATTGTATCTCACCTGTCGCTCTGCTTGGCGTCCTGCTCCCATGCCCCTCCTTCCTCATTGCTATGGGAACGCCGACCAAGCGCCCAGTGTGTGGGAAGCATGTGCTGAGTCCCAGGGGTGCGCGCGGGGATCTTGCTAAGGACCGGGCATGTTCGGAAAGGAGCCCACAGTCACTTTTTTTTTTTTTTAATGTTTATTTATTTCTAGGAGACAGAGAGAGAGACAGCGTGAGCAGGGGAGGGTCAGAGAGAGAGGGAGTCACAGACTGAAGCAGGGTCCAGGCTCTGAGCTGGCAGTCAGCACAGAGCCCGACGCGGGGCTCGAACCCACGGACCGTGAGATCGTGACCTGAGCGAAAGTCGGACGCTTAACCAACTAAGCCACCCAGGCGCCCCCCACAGTCACTTTTAAAAGAGGGTGAAGGTGCGTGCACACCACACACACACACACACACACACACACACACACACACACACACACACAATCAGGGTTGAGAAAACACCAGAGAAGTCTGCCCAACTCGGGAGGAATGAGTAACATCTGGAGGACACATGCAGAATGTGGAGAGGAGATCAGGCGGGGCCGCTTCGGGAGAGGGGCACACAGCCGGCCGCGTGGGGGTGGGCGCAGTGGGGGCCCGGGAGAGAGCAGTGCGTGGCCTCTCTCACACCTCTCCCCTGAAGGGGAGCGGCTCCTCAGGATAAGGAGGATTTGATAATGTTTTAGGGGGGGAAATCTTGCGTCGTACTTTTCCTGTAGGAGATTATGAACTATTTGGAAGTATGTTCCACTCTTCGTAGAGGCAGATGGCCCTTTGATGAAAACATTAGGTTCCCGAGTTGCTTCTGTACCTGCTAATGCCCCAGTGTGTTCGCCAGAGATCAGCTCTGGTTGTGCTGACCTGGAGAACGGGTGCAAGGGGGGGCCCAGCGTGTGCAGAGGCTCCCCCAGAGCCAGCACGGCCGGCTCCGTGCCCCCCGCCCACTCCGGACCTTGTGCCGTTCGGGAGATCATGCTAGGGCTCTGTGTTTTATACACCGCGGAGGAAATCATTTTTGTAGAAGAAGGTTTGTTGGCACAGCAAGAATGCAGGGTTCACATTAAACGAAGCTAACGTCTCTGTTCATGTTACCATTGCTTTGTTACTGAACGTAATTAAGCTTTATGCAGTATGGTTTTTTTTTGTTTGTTTAAATGTTTTATTTATTTATAGGAGAGAGAGAGAGACAGCATGAGCAGGGGAGAGTCAGAGAGAGAGGGAGTCACAGACTGAAACAGGCTCCAGGCTCTGAGCTGGCAGTCAGCACAGAGCCCGACGCGGGGCTCGAACCCATGAACCGCGAGATCATGACCTAAGCGAAAGTCGGACGCCCAACCGACTAAGCCACCCAGGCGCCCCTATGCAGTATGTTTTATTAGGTTGCTGTAGCTCTTTACTTTTGGTGGCATTTTGCATTGATGCGCTTTTTACTGTTTTAGCCTTTTATTTTTAAAGAAAAAATTTTTAATGTTTATTTCTGAGAGAGAGACAGAAAGACAGAGCACAGGTTGGAGAGGGGCAGAGGGAGAGGGAGACACAGAATCCGAAGCAGGCTCCAGGCTCTGAGCTGTCCGCACAGTGCCCGATGCGAGGCTCGAACCCACAAACTGTGAGATCATGACCTGAGCCGAAGTCGGACGCTCAACCGACTGAGCTGCCCAGGCACCCCTGTTTTAGCCTTTTCTGAGAATGCACAATAGAGAGCAGAAAGCCTCAAGGGCTGTCCAGTTCAGTGTCATCCTTCCCCAGAAAGTCACACACGATGTCAGGATCAGCGGGGAAATTAGGGCCTCCAGGCCAGCCACCCCTGCAGCCCTCATCTCTGTGTACAGCAGCCTGGAATCTGAAACACTGGACACAGCCTTCTGGGGCTACGTATCTGGGGTCTGATTCTTTCCCGTTTCACTCAGTACTGTGGGTGATTCAGAGGCCGTATGTGTAATTCTCTTACCTCCAGATGGTAATGAAAAATTTACTCTGAATGTGTAATAAACTCAGGGATTCCTGGGAGTCCATATAAACACTCCTACATGTAAACTTGATCCCGCAGCATCAATTCCTGTTGCATGGGCTGTTGAGAAGTGATGGGCGCTCTGGATTCTCCAGGTGCGCAACCCAGGTAACTGGAGGTTATTCTAACTTCTGCTGAGGGGTTCCTGTGAAGTGTATTCTCTTGCTGCTTTTCCTTGGTAAGTACGATATGGGAACATAACAACCTTCGTCTGATAACTGAGAGCCTTACCAGGTCTCAGGGCGATCACTCAGAAAACCAGTTCCCATTGTACGGCCTACACACCCAGAAAAGAGAAACGATGACACTGATTTCAGGCCGGACTGCTAAACAGCCCTGTAGTTAGTTTTTGGAATAAATTCACAACAGTGCCCTTTCTCATTTGCCTCTTTATGAAACCTTAATGCAGCAAAAAATCCAGAGAGTTATGGTTTCGCTTAGTACGGTCACTTGATGTATAAAGCCCCATGCCTTGCTCTCTACAGAGCAAGTGTCTCTTCTGAGAAAAAGGGGTAGGGATGTAGCATATGTAATAATAACCACATAGAGCAAATGTATCAGCTTGCTGTGTTTGGATTCCATCCTTGAAGTATGTGCCTGGCATCACTTTAAAAGCAAAGTGTTTGGGGTGCCCGGGTGGCTCAGTCAGTTGAGCGTCAGACTTCGGCTCAGGTCATGATCTCAGTTTGTGAATTTGAGCCCCGCGTCGGGCTCTGTGCTGACAGCTCAGAGCCTGGAGTCTGCTTCAGATTCTGTGTCTCCCTCTCTCTCTCTGCCCCTCCCATGCTCACGCTCTGTCTCTCTCTTTCTCAAAATAAATGAACATTAAAAAAAATAAAGTGCATATTAAGACAGGACAGTTGTTACTTGAAATTCTCAAAGCAACTTGGGAAAGATGCAGAATTTTCAAAGCTGATTCAGAGGTTAAACCACTAATTTTCTTACTAATCTTCCATTTGCTTTTCAGTACACAATAAATTGTGCCCCAACTGTCACAAATGAACATTTATTTCCTCAGATAATTATTTAATAGACATATTGACAATACTCTGATGAAAGTTCCAGCTTTTATTTGTAAATTTGAAGATTTCCTGTGTGAGAGGTTTAGCATCGCCCGTTTGAGGCTTCAACACCATGATGAGACCTTGAACATAAACGTATAAACAGACACGTAGTAGAAGAACCTCATGAGACCTGAGGACATAGAACGTATCCACCTGCTGGCAACTCAGTTTGTGGCTTGTGTCTATTGCAAGGAGACAGAATATAGACCAGAATATGGACACACAAATACACACGTGGGAGGAGAAAGAGTGTCAGCGAGTGCACACTTAGTGAGGACGTGCTCTCGGCCACTTCGAATGTGCCATTAAAATGATATGCAATTTTCCAGCAGGGAGCGCTTTTATGGTGCATTGTATTTATTGTAGATGACATCTTTAACATTTAATCATGAAAAGAGATATATTTTAAGTGTATATTACATGTTGAGAGTAATACAATGTCTTGATAGCTTTGGGCTTCTTCAAAATATATACTTTTGAAATCCAAATATATATGTGTATTTACTTTTTTTTTTTAAGTTTACGTATCATTGAGAGACAGAGCATGAGCAGGGAAAGGGCAGAGAGAGAGGGAGACACAGAATCTGAGCAGACTCCAGACTCTGAGCTGTCAGCACAGAGCTTGACGCAAGGCTCAAACTCACAAACTAAGATCATGACCTGAGCCAAAGTCTGACGCTCAACCGACTGAGCCACCCAGGTGCCCCATGTATTTACTTAATTTTAAGAAAGTTTGCTGCTACAGCTTTGTGCCATATAAGCCCTTCCAGTTTCTTAATCATATAAAAAGTACTCAGATCTGTAGGATGCACATCTTATTACTGAAAGTCTGAAGATTACTTACAATTTGTGAGAGAAGCACTTACAGATTAAATAAATGTAAGGTAATAAAAACAGGATGAAAACAACTTATGATTTCGTGGGTTGATACTTGTTTCTTAACTTTCAATGTACCTTAGACAAAGAACGTTTCCATTTTTTAATTTTTGCTCTAGGGAGAAGAACCAAGTTACACAGAATAGTGAGAATAATGATAATAGAACCATAAGATGTTTTGACTTGGGCTGTTATTGAGGAAAATCATTCAAACCTTTTTTTAAATTTATTTTTTATTTTTAAAAAAAATTTTAAATAGTTAATTGTCAAATTGGTTTCCATATAACACCCAGTGCTCATCCCCACAAGTGCCCTCCTCCATGCCCATCCCCCCCTTCCCCTCTCCCTCACCCCCGTCCCTCCTCAGTTTAGACTCTTGAACATTGAGAACAAACATTCAAACCTTTTTGTAATGTGTACTCTTTTATAGCAAACTTGTAATCAACACATTTCAAAAATGTTCCAAAAAAAAAAGTTCAAAACTGTAGTTTAGAAATATGGACGAGACCTATTCATAAGTTCAGATACACCTTTGTAACTTGAACATAAATTTTCTTTGTCAGAATATTAACACTAGTATCAACAATTTCTCATTACGTTTAGGTAATTATGTGTTATCCTGGAAATGAGAGAGTAATTTTTTGCTTATGTGGTGATCATATTCAATCAACAAAGTGTTCTTTTGGAAGCATTTTCTAGGTGTCTGTCTTTTCTGTGGCAGTTGATAGAGAAGACAGCATGTTTCTGAGCGTACTCCTTAAGCTCCAAGAGTGGTGTACATTTGACAAAACTCAGCTGCAGGACAGCCAAGAGTTAACAGTTTTTAAACTTCTCTTTTAAAAAAATTGTATCTTTATTTCATTAAAAATACTGTGTGAGATATTTTCTACATTAGATTCTTTTTTTTATGTGAGATAGCTTACTCACCTGGGAACCCTCCACATTCCTAAGGAAGGGCCTCAATCATAGAGGCCAGAGTGCTAGAATGAACGAGAATGGCGCCACAGGCCACAGATTGGACAAGTCCACACCACAGTGGCACCGGCATCCGGGATCTTCCTGATGCTCCCAGGAGCGCGCTGCTGAGGTCTGAAACCACTACTTGTATTTGCTTTTTGGGTTATTTTAAATCCAGTTCTGATTTACATGTGGCTTCTCTGCTCTTCCTCTTTGTTCCTCCTGTGGAGTCATTCCCGGTGGGAAATCTTTGGCGGTGTCTTGAATGGGTCCCATGAATTGCCCAGAAGCATATGTATTTGGAAAATTATAGACTTGTTTACTATTTACATGTTCGTTAAGTTTACGTGCCATTTGGAGATGAGCTCAGAAACATGTTAACTTTTTCTCATAGTAACGATTTCATGGCTACTTTTTATAAGCAAGTCATTGGGCTGGCGGCTTCCAGGACAGACGGACGAGCAGGCGTCGCTTTCGTCTTCCAAAGAACACGACACCTACTAGGAGAGATAAGACTCACGTCGGCGAGTTGCTTTGAAGGGATAACGGTTCCTTGTTGGGGTTGCTGGGCAGGGCGTCGATAGGACTGTGCCGAAGGCTCACGGCAGAACGTTCCATGCCGTTGGGCCCGGAAGAAGGATTTGGTCATGGTGACGTTTTTCCGGCCGGGGTCTGGAGGGACAGTCCTCTCCTCGACGTGTCACACCGGTCACCTGACTCCTTTCTCCTCACGCAAACATACATCTTACTGTTGACTGTTGTCCTCGTAGATGCTGTGACCAAATGGACGCAGTGGATGATAGGACTGGTGCCCGAAGGAGTGGTACCCCCCTGCCCTCAGCATCCGCACGCAGAGGAGACCCCTGTGTTTCCTTCCGGCCCAGAGCCTTGCAGGGGAAGGGGCGGTCTGGCTCCACGAGGAAGAGCCTAGGCGGTGCCTTGGTTGAAATCCGCGTGGGTGTTTTCCTCAGTTCACCTCCGTCTGCTTTATAGTTAGGGCAAGATTCCTGCAGGTCTTCGGCACGACGTTGCCCGTCGGCCGTAGCTTCCGTTACTCTCCAGCCTGCGCAGGTGCTCTGTTAGGAAATGTGTAGAGGCTACTTCAGGAATATCCAAAAGTCCTTGGGGGGGGGGGGTGCTTTTAGTATATGTTTGTATAAATGAAGATAACTAGTGGATATCATCCTGTGACTTCAAGGTGTGGCTGGAACTACACACACCTATAAGCTGATGCAGAACTGCCTGAAAGTGATGAGTGTTTACATTATCCACACCCGTCCGGCGCTGACGCAGGAGACCTCGCACCGCAGGCACCAAGTAGTAGCACGCACGCCTCCCAAACGCGGAGCGGCTGAGGCCTCTGGCCACCGACCACGCTGCCTCAAAAGCTAGTTACGCGGCAAGTCCCTTTATTTAAGATGACACTTTGGGTCCACCCGTCTTTGCAGCAGGATGTATGCTGGCTTCCTGAGGGGACCAAGAAAGAGCGGAAATAAACACAAAAGCCCCGCGTGCCACTGTAACACGGTCAGTTGGATGTTTCATGAACTGTATGCGTGATAGGTGACGTCTCCACAGCAGTCTCGTAAAAGACAGAATTTCCAGATTGTTGTTTATGTAGCTCTCTCTATTCTAAACGGCAGCTGAGGTAATTGATCGCCATGGTAATTAGCATGGCTGAAGTCCATCTGTCAATAGGATTTAATTGTATTCCAACCATGAAAATGAGAAGCAAGCCTGGTAAACAAAAGCTTCATTTAAAAAAAAAAAAAACAGCAAATAAAAATCAACCCACCTTCTGTTCTTCTCAAAAAAATTAAATTGAGCAGCCCAGAGACAAGGATTCTTTCTTAGAGCATCTCAACGGCCTCAGGTACAGAGCATTTTCCTTTTCCTTAGAAAGCTTGGGGCATGTTCACATCTCCGGGGGCCTCTCTCTCTATCCAGAGAGGTGAGACGCCCACGCCTGTCCTGTTCCATTATCATTTCCATTCCACTTAGGGATATTCTATTCCACTCAGCTCATGAAGTGTGCTTCACTGCCGATTTGTGCTTGTTTACTGATGTGTTGATGAAACATTGCAGCGCTGGTTATGCACAGAACATAAGTAGCCTCTTTCTGGTGGCCTCCGGAGGACGAGAGCTAAGCAGAGGAGCTGTGTACCGTGCTTGTAAAAACCAGAGACCTAATTTCTGATGTAGAAGACAAAGAAGATAGGACCATCGATTGTTTTTCTTTACAAACTATAAGTGAAATGGAACAGAAAAGTCTAGGGAACACTGACAAAGCTTCTATTTTTCGGTATTTCCTTATTTTTCTTCAAAACAACTTAAGGCGCTATTAATTTTGAACAAAGACTTGGTTTTATTTTATGTTCTTACTCCAGTGTTTTTCATGTAGAATGGAGAGCTGTGCCGGACCCTTCGTGCCTGTGGCTAGAAGACAAGGGACCAAATGTTCTAAGGATAACTCGTAAATTACTGCTTATGCAACATGAGATAAACTGGCATTGAATTAAAATAAAAACATGGAGCCGGGCTGTAGTCATGGTTTCGGATACTAAAATAGTCTCTCGGACTACTTCTTTATAGAAAAGTTTAAAGCAAACAGGATCATCCGCCCTCGAATTTGCAGCAGACAACCTAACACACACACACACAAACCCCAACAACCACAAAACCAATGATGACTTCGTGTAGGGGTGTGATTTGTGGTGTTGGGATGGCCGTGTAGCACACCTGCCCAGCGGTTAACCGTGGTGCCCTCTTCTCTTTTGGAGTCCTAGGTGAGAGCCTTCCCTTCTGGTGCTGAGCTTTTCATCTAAAATAACTAGGACCCTCCTTTCTTTTCTTAAAAAGAAAACTGCGAGCTCTGTTCTTTGCAAATATTGACTCATTCTCCCTCTGTGACTAAACAGAAAGTCAACAAAACACAGGCATCTTCAAAAACTAGTATAACATTTTTTTTTTTTTAATTTTTTTTTTATTATTTCTGAGAGAGAGAGAGAGAGCCAGCGTGAGCAGGGGAGGGTCAGAGAGAGAGGGAGTCACAGGCTGAAACAGGCTCCAGGCTCTGAGCCGGCAGTCAGCACAGAGCCTGACGCGGGGCTCGAACCCACGAACCGCGAGGTCATGACCTAAGCGAAAGTCGGACGCTTTACTGACTAAGCCACCCAGGCGCCCCACTAGTATAACATTTTAATTAAGGTACGTTACTCTATCCTTACATAAAACAACAGCGTCTGTAACTGCACTTCTGGAAAACATTCTCTCTTTCTCTCTCTCCCCCTCTCCTAGACACCCCCCCCACACACTCACCCAGGCACATGCCCTGCTTAAGATACACAGATCGGTAAGATAGAAAACCTGTTGTGGCTTTTATTAAATTTTTTTAATGTTTATTTATTTTTGAGAGAGAGAGAGAAAGGGTGTGAGCATGGGACGAGCACAGAAAGAGGGAGACACAGAAATGGAAGCAGCCTCCAGGCTCTGAGCTGTCAGCACAGCACAGAGCCCGACTTGGGACTTGAACCCATGGACTATGAGATCATGACCTGAGCCGAAGTTGGATGCTTAAACCAACTGAGTCACCCAGGTGTCCCGCAAGCCTGTTGTAGCTTTGAAGTCATAAAAATAGAGTTTAAGTTCCCTGAATTTGTCACTTATTATCTGAATGCCCTTGGAGAAAGCATTATGTTCTCTGAGCTTCATTATCCTCTTCCAAGGAATGCGATAATCTCTTTTCAATAGGATTTTGGTGTGGACTTAATGGATAAATTGAATTCACCTCGTAATAGAAAGACACTACTGAAGTAAGTTGTTTTCTCACATGAGCAGAAATAGTAATTAACAACCTGGAAAAGTCAGAAGAGAGGATGCAATTTATAAATCCTGAAGGAAACACATAGGTTAATTTTAATCCCTTCCGGACTCGGATTGTGTGCTGTCGTGTCTTTAAAGCCATCCGTGCTCCCTTCGGCCTTGAAACCCTGGGCTGCCCAAGATGCTAGCAAGACTTGATCACCAAATCTGTTTCAAAACCAGGATGTGTGCTTAAAAAGCTAAGAAAATCCCTTCATAGTGCAGTATTTCGACCATTTGCTCCGTGTTACTTTCAACCGTAGCAATGTGCAGGGTGTGCTTGTAGGTTATGGTAGGTCAGCAGCAAGGTCTCTGCGCACAAGGTGCCTACCGGATTATTAAGCAGACAGAACACAGCGTAAAGACCATCCATTCGCCCTACTTAGGAGTGAAAAGGTGTCGACAATTACATAAGGTTAGTCATGCCTACTGTGTGCAACCAAATGGTTGAAGTTGATGCTAAGAATGTAAGTGGTGTCTTTCCCCAGAACGATGATTTAGAATCCCTGCTGTGGACACGTGTGTGTTGGATGGGACAGCGAGAGAGCCTCATTCCATAGGACACCTTCCTCAAAGACCTTTAAAAACAAAAACAAAATCCAAACACCCAGGTTATGGAGCTGAGGAAATGAAAGCCTGGACGTGAAAGCCCAGAGTCATCAGCACTGGCCCGTGTCACCAGGGGGCCCCCGGGGTTGCAAGCGTGGCGGGGGGGGGGGGGCTCCCCGGGGGGGGGGCTCCCCGGCCCACTGACAGCAGGTCTGAATGCTCCCGTAAAGACCCGGTGTGTTGGCAGGGGTCACTGACCCTGCGGCTGTTGGACGGCACATCTGGTCGCTCGGAGCGGACCTTCCAGCCTCCTTGATGGTGAACATCATTACTTAAAAAACAAAAACCACTTTGATGACTCAGTGTTTATAAACTCTTTTTTAAAATGGACCCTTGAGGGGCGCCTGGGTGGCTCAGTCGGTTAAGCGTCCGACTTCGGATCAGGTCATGATCTCACGGTTTGTGGGTTCGAGCCCCGCGTCGGGCTCTGTGCTGACAGCCCGGAGCCTGTAGCTGCTTCAGATTCTGTGACTCCCTCTCTCTCTGACCCTCCCCTGCTCACGCTGTCTCTCTCTCTCTCTCTCTCAGAAATAAATAAAACATTTAAAATAAGTAAATAAATAAAATGGACCCGTTGAAATAAATACGAATAGAATTTCTACTCCTCTCCTCCCACCCTCACCAGTGCTGGAGGGCACTTTCGGTCCCGTTAGAAGACCCCGCCGCGTCTGATGCTCCGAGGGGCGGCGTAGGTCGGGGCCCCGGGGGGGGGGGCAGGCGGGGAACCACGCGCGGGACGGCGCGCCCCTGGGCCCGGGGCCCTCCCAGCGCGGCGCGTGTCCCCGGGCGCAGGTCAGGCGGACGGGCCTCTGCCCAGGCAGGGGGCAGGCGGTGACGGGGTGGGCCCGAGAGCAGAGGCGGCAGAAGACAGGTCCCGAAAGACCTGAGCCCGCTTCCCGGTGTCCGGAGGAGTCGCGCGCCCCTGGCAGCCGGACTGGCGGCCGACGTCGTGCTCCGGAAGCCCGCGCGGTCCCGCCCACCGCGGCCCGAGGCCACGCCCCTTCCCGGAAGTGCCCCGTCTTCCCGCCTTGCGCGCCGCGCGCCTCGCTTTCCCTCCTGGGCCTGGAAGCGGAGCAGCGGCCAGTGTCGTGAACGCGGAGACGCGGAGGAGACGGCCAGGCCCCCGTCTGGCCGGGGGCGGTTCTAAAGGACGCTCCGTGTGCTTCCTCAGGGCACCGGGCTGACCTCGGTGCGCACGGCACTCCGTGCGACGTCGTCTCGGCCTGGGGCCCCCCCCCCCCCCCCCGGGCACCCCTGCTCCCGAGGTGAGGCGGCCTCTGCGGGGACCCGTTAGGGCCAGTTTCGTACTAACTACTGGTCACGGGGGCTCTTCTGCCCTGACGTCTTCGGGAGCCTCACGATTCGTGTCGATTTCACAAAGAGGTAGTGATTTCTGCCGCCCACCGTCGGGCCAAGCCCTGCGCCCTGGCTCTGGGTTCGGGGTGAAGTGCGTACTCATCCTCCGTGTTCTGGAAGTGTCTTCGACTGCGGCTCTGAATTGGCCGATTCAGATTCGGAAGTGGCCCGTCCGTGAATCTCGCAGGTGTGTCTGTTTGGTAATCACAGTAGGTAGTAACATGTGTCTGGCAGTTGGACGTAAGTAAGGCTTAAGGGCATGGACTTCGGATGTAGCAAAGTTCAGTTCCCTCCTTGCACACTTCCGGTACATGCATCGATTCCTTTACATTTTAAAGGCTCTCGGAGTTGCTGCCCGGCTGACTCCTGAAATTACCTGGCATTGACGGGAGGCTTATTTTAAAGCATCAATCATGTTACGATCCTTGGTTAAGGTTTTGTTCCACATTCTGCCCACAACTTCTGGAGATCAGTTCTTCAAGCAGAGATTATACAGATTTGACACTGATCTGTGCAGAGGTAATTTGTATGCACGTTTTTGACAGAAGCCTTATGTTTATCTCTCATTGTTTTGACAATATTAGCAAAACATTAGACACCGACTTAAGTATCAGTTCTTTGTATGCAATTCAGTAGATTTATTGTGGTTCTTTGAAAAAACTCCTATTCCGTGGCCAATTTGTTTTACATGTGAAATGTGGATAGAATAGCAGCCTGGCGGGTAATTGTGTTTCATTTTTTTGGAGTGCTCTCGCCATGTTGAGATGTGTTCTAAAGCATATAGTTGGAGATTTTAATCCTTCTGATTTACCTGTTTTATCATCCTAACCTACAGCCCAAGGTGAAAACTACTTCTTGATACTAAATCCCAAATTGTGTATTTTGTAAGACCTTTTTGTTTACTAGGGACTCAAAGGAGAGCCCTCTTCACTCATATGTGATATTTTTTCCCTCACAGCCTTAGTTATATGACATGTGTGACAGATGTTCAAATTTCTAAGAGGTTGCCGGGCTCCTGGGTGGCTCAGTTGGTTGAGTATCTGACTTCGGCCCAGGTCATGATCTCCTGGTTCGAGCCCCACGTCAGGCTCTGTGCTGACAGCTCAGAGCCTGGAGCCTGTCTTCAGATTCTTTGTCTCCCTCTCTCTATGTGCCTCCCTTGCTGGTGCTCTGTCTCTGTCCCTTTCTCTCTCAAAATAAGTAAACATGAAAAAAAAATTTTTTTAAGTTTTTAAGAGGTTGTCAAAAGCAAAGAGGTTGAAGAGATGTTTGAGATCATATGAACACGAGCCAAAGTGCCCCCAGGTTTGTGCACGTTTTTAGTTAGATGATCAATATTTGTGTATTAAAATATGGCTAATATTAGAGATGTAGGTTGTGATAATGTCACTGCAAATTTGACTTTTAGGTGTAACAGGGAAATAGTCTATAAGAATGTCTGCAGCAAATGTGAAAACTATAGTAGGCACTTTGTCAACCTATAGAATTCCATTGGAGACTTCACGGTGGCTCTAATACTAGCTTGTTGTTGGAAGAGAAATGCTAACCATCTACGTAGTACATCTCCAGGTTATATTTACTTAACCTTTACTCTATGACTACGTAATTTGCTTCATGGAAAAGATGGGTGACATTTTAAAAAAAATTTTTAATGTTTATTTACTTTTGAGAGACAGAGCTCGAGTGAGGGAGGGGAAGAGAGAGAGGGAGACACAGAACCTGAAGCAGGCTCCAGGCTCTGAGCTGTCAGCACAGAGCCAGCCCAACATGGGGCTTGAACCCACAAGCTGTGAAATCATGACCTGAACTGAAGTCGGATGCTTAACGAACTAAGCCACCCAGGCACCCCTTTTGCTGACATTTCTTAACAGTGGGTTATCATTATACGATATTAAGATGAGCTGAGGAGAAATTGCGAAGTTTACTAAGAACAGATCAATAGTATACTTTTTTTTACAGTGAGAAAGCAAGAACTATTGATAAAAGAATAGTCAATGTCATGTTTTCTTAAATTGTCTTAAGAAATTGTACCGCTTGTCTTAAATGTCGCTCAGTAGGTAGGAGCATTTCTAGAATGATTATATATAGAGTCTGTCTTTGGTGAATTGAGTGAGTTGGAAGAACTTGGCCTTAACTGCAAAAGGAAGATTGAATTTCTTGAGACCAAGAGCTTCCTGAAAAGACAGAATGGCTGACATTCTGTCTGAAATGGACTGGGGTGAAGAAATTTGCAGTTCAGAAAGATGTAAATAAAACACTGCTCAGAGAACATTGTTGTTCATCTTACAGCTATTATTTACTAGAGATTCTTGTTGTTTCCTTATACCTTATTCCAGAAGATATTCAAGGTCATAGTTGCAGTAGATTTTTTATTATATGCAAAGCTATCCAAAGAGGAACATTTCACCCTGGGGAGCCCCCCAAAATGGCTATAGCCACTTTATTAAGTGAGTCACAGCAGTGTTTGGCTCTGGCTGCTAAAATCAAAGGTTTGTGGGTGTGTTTTGTGACTTCAGGCTAGAATTGTTCCCATCGTTTTCATTTTTGACCAACTGGAGGTACATACCAATGGACCTTCAGAAAAATAAAAGCAGTTTTTACATTTTTATGTAGTTACAACCCAGATAGTATCCAGGAAACTTTAACAAAACAACAAAATGCCCTATAAACTTAGTGTGTGTGTACCTACCTAAATTTAACTAAAAATTGGTTGAGGTTCACATATATACACTGTGTTTTGCCTTGGGACTATACAGACAGAAACCAGGATAAAATATTGTTTTACTTTTATTGTGGTAGATGTTAAGTTCAGATATTTCCCTTTCTCGTGGTGCGGAGGGAACCGAGTGTTTTGGGAAATGGACTGAGGAAGTTGGACGGGTAAGAGCCATTCTTTGATAGTGATGTAGAAAGTACATGTTATTATCTTGTCTCACACTGAACAGTAACTATGAAAGCATTATTCTGTAAGCAGTCCTTTCGTCCAGTCTGCTCACAAAAGCTACATGAACTAATGCAGCTGTCTCTGTGAGGTGTCGGAGTCCAAACATCAGTCTTGAACCCTATCCTGATGGGATCTATTAAGTTAGAACTTGAAAGGAAAATACTAAGAATAGTAGGAAATGAGTTGGGTCCACACCATGGAATAAGAACTCTACTTTGATGGTAGCCTGACTGTTTTAGGAAAACAAACTGAAGACTGCAGCTTTATTTATGTGAGCCTCCGTGTATTCTACTATTAGCATAAAATGTCCCCCCATGTGGCTCGGTCGGTTAAGCGTCCGACTTCAGCTCAGGTCATGATCTCATGGTTAATGAGTTTGAGCCCCACATCATACTCTGTGCAGACAGCTCAGAGCCTGGAGCCTGCTTCACATTCCATGTCTCTCTCTCAGCCCCTCCCCAACTTGTGCTCTGTCTCTGTCTCTCTCAAAAATACATAAACATTAAGATGCAATAAAAAATAAAGTAAAAATAAATAAAAATTCCCCCTCTTTAGTAAATGGTTAAAATCTTTTCTATCCTAGTTTGAAACATTCCTCCTTCATTTACAGATTTCTGGTAGTTTTGTATTACATTTGTTTATGTTTTTTACTACATTAACTGGGGAAGAATATAAGGCTGTATCAGAGTCCTGGTCGGGACTCTCTGCACTTTGTCTCTGCACTACTCTTACACCTAGTTTCTCACACCTCCTCCACCGTGCCTGGACCCAGGGTGTGACAAGAGCTTCCCCAACACTGTCCATCTGAGCAGCCCTCCTCACCTGGAATCTTGGAAGGTTCCCTACATACATGTATTCATTAGCTATTTGAACAATAAGCTGTGTAACAACTATCCCCAAACTAAGTGGCTTGAGGCAAGAATGACTTACTCTCACTGGGGTCAAATGGAGTTTGACAGACCTAGACTAGGTTTGCACGGTGTTGCCTTCTGTTTTCGGTTGGATCCACATCTGCTCCGTGGGTCTCTCATCTCTGTTCTAACAGGCTGCCCAACGTGTGTGCTTTTCATGGCAATAAAGAAGCACAGGAGGGTTGTATAGAGTCAATGAGAGGACCCAAGGTTGAGGCTCAGAACTGGCCCCCAGCGCGTCCTCCTGCGTTCTCCGTCAGCTCATATTCCCAGGCTCAGCATCAACAGGGTCGGGAAACCAAGTGGGTGGCTCTAGAGGGACTGCTAGGAAGTCATATGGAAAATGTTTAGGACATTGTAGGAGGGTGAATAAGGGAAACAGTAACCACAGTGTGCACTTAAGAATTGATCCCAATGTCCCTTTCTCTCTCAAAGCAATGCTGTACAAGCAGGCTCTAGAGCACTTCTCTGACCAGGCTCGTGATTCAGTAGGTCAGACCAAAGCAAATCGTCCATTTCTAGTTTTCTTTAGACCACTGTAGCTCAAAGGCAATCCGTGGGCCTCCTGTCATTCCCAGAAATCCTTTGTTAGTAGTCCACAGTAAGGTAAGGAGCTTGCGCCAGATGGAGATTAATGTGACCCCAAGTGCCCTCTAGTTTACTAAAATTGCTGATCATAGCAAGAACTTTTGATGAAGAAAGCTGTATTCTGATCCCCAGCCTGGCCTGAGCTCCTTGTTACGTGGCAGACAGGCACTTTAAGTAGCATTACCCTGGAACTTGTCTAGAAAACTGGATCCCTTAATCCAATATTTCAGTTCTTTCACTAATTCTAGATGATGCATAAATCCTCAGAATTGAAGTTAAACCATAATGAATTCAATACGTTTATATTTGTATTAACGGTCTAGTGTATTTGAAACTGTTCCATTAGTCGTATAGATTCACGCAGGGAATAACGTAATATTAGGATAGATCTCAACCTTGACACTTAGGTAGTGGCACAGGAAGAATGGAGTGCAAAATATGACCATATCCTGCCCAGTACTCTTAAAGTATAGTCATTTCCTTAGATTTAAATAGAAAAATATGTTTTCCACTGCCTTTTCAACATACTTCAGATACAAGTTCTCGTGTTCCCTGACGTGTACAGGGTACCTATCAAATTACAGCGGCTGTAGAATAAAATAATTATTAATAGTACCTGCTTTGGTATCCATATTATCGCATTCTTGTTAGATTGGAACATATTTTCCATTTTTATTCTCATTTAGGAGCTATCAATAAATTATGTGTAATATCTTAGACACATTGGATGAAATTGTGTCACATTTCATGGGATTTATATTTTCAGTGTATTCTGTCGACAGTCACAGGCATCTATCTCAAACTTACTAGAAAAAAACTAATGAAATAGCTCAAGGGCCCAACATTTCTAGAAATAGTCAAGGCAAGCCAAACATAAAATATTTAAGTGTATGTCTCTACCTCTACGTTTTATTACATATGTTTCTTCTACTCTCTGAAGCAGTAAATCAGGCCAAGGCACTGCCTCACCATTCTCTGAACTTCTAAAATGGTTGCTGCTCGAATTCATTGTTCATTTATTCCTTTGTGTTCTTTTTCTGCATGTCTGCTTTATTAAGTGACATGTCTCTCATTTTTGCTGTAGATGTCGTAAAGCATTTCCACTTTTACTGGGGGGGAGGAGAGCTTGTAACCCACCCACATGAAAGCCAATCTTATCACTGCTTTGCAGATGAAGAAAATGCTTCCCAGATTCAATGATTTTTTCCAAAGACACACAGCTAGGAAGTAGTACCGAACAGTCCATTCAAACACAGCGTTGTTTTGTTTTGTTTTGTTTTGTTTTGTTTTGTTTTTTTAAAGCTCATTCGTATTAGCCCTTTTACAGTAAGAGTAGCAGATAGAACATGCGTGTATGGCCACTTCTCCCCACTCAGTGCTCCGGATTGGTGATAATTACACTGAAGCCCTTTCCCCAGTCATGTGGGGAGTCTCAGAAACATGATTGCCGGTGCGCTGCTCCGGGGAAAGCCGTATACGCTTTTGGAGTCAACGTTCAGAGTTGAATGTGTTTTGATTTTCCATCTCTGTACCTTGCTTTGTTAGGTTTGATGATTATTTTTTGTTTTGTATTTATGCCCCATAGCCTCTGTCAATGTACTTTGTACAAAATAATAAATGCTAAATAAATGTTCATGGTTTATGGTTAAATGGGTGTGAGTCATGATATGGTAGAATCTGGTTGATTATGAGGAAGAGTTTCTGTTTTATTACCGCGGGCTCCTTTAGTGTTCCTGGGCCGCGTCTTGTGCCAGGCACCGCTCGTTGCATTGGAGATTCAGGATGACCCCATGTGCTGGGGCACAGGAGGGAGGCAGGGAGGGCCGTGCAGAGCAGACAGGCGTGCGAGGGCCAGGGCCCAGTGACGCGGTACCGACGTTGCTGCTGTGTCTCACTCCTTAGAAATGGGAGCCCCCCAGGCCCAGAGAACGGGGTGTCATATGGGTTGGGCAGACCCCCGGCCCCACAGGAGGTATTATAGGGCCCAGAAGCAGCCAGTAGGGGCCCAGGTCGGCGGGGGGAGGGGAGGGGGCTGTTGCCTGCACGCTCTGTGAATCCTGCCTTCAAAACTGCAGATGAGGGGCGCCTGGGTGGCACAGTTGGTTGGGCGTCCGACTTCGGCTCAGGTCATGATCTCGCGGTTCGTGGGTTCGGGCCCCGCGTCGGGCTCTGTGCTGACAGCTCAGAGCCTGGAGCCTGCTTCCGATTCTGGGTTTCCCTCTCTCTGCTCCTCTCATGCTCACACTCTGTCTGTCTCTCAAAAATAAATAAACATTAAAAAAAAAAAAACAACTGCAGATGAACCAACTCAGTCAACAAGTGACCTAACTAGCTGCTTCCTTCTATGAAAATGCATAGAAGTACCTTGCTCTGAGAATATTTTGCACTTCATTCACTTGTTCAGGGTATGTTGAAAGCCTTTTCTTATCTCCCACTGGGTCTTGATACAACAGTGAATGACACCCAGGCTTTATTTTCCAGACGCTTGTAGTCTGGAAAACGGAGGACAGGGAAACAATGAGTGCTTCAGGCAAAGTCAGTGAAGAAACACACGTTAAGTGTTCTGTCACAATGCCTGACCCAAGAAATGTGATTTTCCTCCAGTCAATCCCATTTAACCATATATCAGCATAAGGTACTCTCGGTTCTTTTTTAATCAAAAGTCCTGTTTTTAAATTAAAAGTCCTCTGTCTCACAATTATTTACTAGGGGTACAGCGGTGGTCACTGTACTTGTTTTCAATCTTTCCAGGGGAACAAGTGACCGTGACACACATTTAGGAAAGGGCCTTCTTAGCAAATGCCAAGGATCCTGTCGATAACACTTGTAACAGATATTGTTCCCTTCCTTCCTGGAAGGCTCTCCTGGGGGTAGCCAGATAGGCTTCAGCTCTTCCTCTCCAAAATTAGCATCCTGGTCTATGCCACAAGATGAAGGCACAGGCGGTGTCTGCTGAGTCAGGCTCTTACAGAGGCCGTGTCAGGAACCCACAGAAAATCCCACATGTGAGACAATATGTCAGGACTTCTACACTTTATTATTGATCACTTCTGTGTTTCAGCATTTGGGGTGCATGGAGATTGCTAATTGAAAGGACTGCCTTTGTGGTCTTGGAGGCAGTTGAGGGGCTGTGCAGTTGGGTTCCTGCATTGGTGAAGACGGTGTTGGGTGCCAGACTGGAACCTGGGCCCAGAGGAAACGGGAATTGAGACCTGTGATTTGACTATAGTGGCCAGGAGTAGAGGCCATATTCCTATTCTATTCTATTCTATTCTATTCTATTCTATTCTATTCTATTCTTTCTATTCTCTATTCTTTTCTATTCTAAAGTTTGTTTATTTGAGAGAGCGAGTGAGCAGGAGGAGGGGCAGCGAGAGGGAGGGAAAGGGACACATCCAAGCAGGCTCTGCTCTCTCTTCAGAGCCCAACATAGGACTCTTTCCCATGAACCCTGAGATCATGACCTGAGCCAAAATCAAGAGTCAGATGCTTAACCTACTGAGCCACCCAGGTGCCCAAAGGTTTCTCTTTTCTTAAAAAGAGACTCCTGTGAGAAAAGGCCTATCTTGGCCTCTGCACCCACCCTGTGAGGAGATGGCTGGAGCTCTGGAGCCTTCTGTCAGATTCTGAGAATAGCCTGCAGTCCCAGACTAGCAGAGCAGACAGGTGGGAGCCCATGGCGACATCTCAAAGCCTTGAGTTGACCAACCTTCTACCTCCAGGCTTCCCATTCAAGATGACACATTTTCTTTACTGTCATTTGTTTGTTCATCTGGTACCTGCAGCCTCCATTAGCTTATGGGATCCGTGAATTGATTATGACATGCTGTGCTGTGCAGAATTCCAGAAGGAGTCCATCAGCAAATATTTCTGGAGAGCTTACTCTTCTTCAAAAATTGATAGATTGAGAGAGAATGTGTTTCTGTCGAGACTGGGGACTGTGGCACACAGACAGGCAGCTAGGATTCAGTGTAGTTTCCACATGACTCTGTATATGTGTGAAAGGATTGTCTCTGGGTCCCTGTGTGTAACCAAAAGTGAAATTAGAAGTAGAGACTATGAGAACAGCTGCATTAGACAACCATGCAAAACTCACACGACACCGCGATTTGGTGAAACATGACATTCTGGAAAGTGTAATGCGTATTAATGCTCTGATACTTTTTCATTTACTCAGACATCTCACTTCCTAAAACCCTGTTTTGCTCTGTGGATATAAATATCTCTAGGTCTATCGTAGGGAACATATACTAGTTAGAAGACTCCATTTTTGCATGTACTGTTTTATTTAAGGACAGTGTTAACTATAGCATTTTCCTTTGTCCACAGGTGCTTTAAAATACTTTTTTCATATTCCAGATGCAAAGGCAATGCTGCCTTTTATTTTTATTTTGAAGTACCAGGAGCTGGCCTATAGTTCTTGCCACTGAAACAGGTCATTTTCTAAGATTAACTTTGAAAAAAATGTCCCTCCCTTCACACCTGAGACCCCTTGAGAATAAACAAAACGTGCAGTAGCCTGTGAACCGGAAAAACAAACCGGACTGTTTTCTGTCACTGGCTGCTCCCAGCACGTCTCTGTAGCAGTCTCACAAAGGAGTAGTCACAAAGGATTAGCCAGTGTAAGAGTTAGAATTTTATTGAGTGTGTTTCAGAATAAAATCTAGTAAAGTGTAAGCAATTGTTGATGGTTTATGAATGAAATAATATCATAATAGGAGTTCAGAGCAACGGATGCAGTGGCGTTGTCCTTGAAGGCTTAAGATGGTAGCAGTGGAAAATTGTACATTTTCTCGCCCTTTGCAAAAACCACTATAACAGAAGAACCTGGTGCTTACGCGTTCTCCCGTGCGGCATTCTGCTTAGAGTGAAACATTGACCTGGCACACAGTCCGAGGGTAACTCCTGACTCCTCCCAGGTGCTCCCTGAGAGCTGAGTAAATGCTTGAAGCCTGATGGGCTGTTCTGGGTCTTGCCCCAGATAATAACTTCAGATTCTTTTCTGCTAGTGTGTAAGAAACTATCTGATTATTTTTAACATATGCATTCGCAGGGAAGCCAGATGGATGCTGGTTTATTATTAGTTATTTTTTCCGTGTAGCCTTCCAGTTTTCTAGCATAAACCACAGTGGGCTCTGAAGATGCCGATGTAAGTTCACAAACTGATTCCTTTTAACAGTGTGTACACACCATTAGCATCCTCAGTACTCATTAAATGCACGTATGAATTGTCCTTTATTAGAGCCCGGACCTTTTCTTCTATCACATCTGAAAAAATGATTCTAGACGGCCACAGGTGTGCTCTAACAAGAAAGCAAACTTGCCTTATATTGACATATATTTCATACGCCAAGGGGATATTGGAAGTGTCTTAATAATCTCTGATGGACAGTGTGTATTAGAGTATTTACAAGTTTCTAGTTTGACTCTTTCTCTCTTCCTCCCTCTCTCCATCTCTCCCTTTCTCTCTCCCCCCCCCATATATATATGGCCATGTCTTAATTGTTTAACTTATTTTCCCTTTCACAGATAATATTATTGGCTATTAAAGTTTTGCTTTAAAATGGTGGTTTACAGAGAGTAAGCAGGGTAACAGGGTAATCCTGCTTGAGGTGGAACACAGTCTCTTCTGCAGTATCATCTGTCGACTCCTCTAATTCGTGTGTTTGTTCATTTATTTACTCTTGTCACAAACACTGAAGCAACACCCGCTCGATCATAGGGACGGTGCGTGGTGCTAAGGACCTTCCGAAGCATGGTGGTGTGCGGCGGCCGGCGGCAGAGCCCTGGACGTGCCCGGCATGGGGATGAGCGTGGAACAAAATCCAGGGAATGTTAACACGTGTGTTTGTTTCTTTCCTCTCCATCGGCTTAACTGGTCACAGAAATCTGATGTCCGCTATGTAAAGAGTTGGGTATTACATTTAAGATAAGTCCTGGAGTCAGTCAACAATATAGAACAGAACTGTCTGTGTTCTGTCGAAGCAAGGCAGTTCTGGTTGTGAGTATGTGATAGTAACGAGGACCAGGAAGGCCCTTTGAGCTCTAAATAGACCAGTAAACATTCAGCACTTTTTGTCGAACCTCGGGCATGTTTAGGAAATACTAACTCCTTGTGAAAATTACTTTAATTGAATATTTACGATTTTATGAATCTTATTACAAATATTATAATATTCTGAAGGCTGTATAAATAATAATGCTACACAAATTTAATTTGCCCAGAAATGTTCTTAACCTAGACAGGAAACCCACCTAATTTTTCTGTGTCACTCCCAAGCAAATATTCACTCAACAAGTATTTGTATGGCGCCCACCGTGAAGAATGCTGCTTCCTGGAAATGTATAGTCTTGTCAGACAGGTAGAAGGAAGTCTAAATGTAGAGTATGAGTCAGTGGTGGAATGGGGCAAACCAGGCATGGCAGAAACATGCTTCTGTCCCTGTGTCCCGGCGTCCTTGGCAGATGTTGTTAATCATTCCATTTACCCCCCACTTACCACGGATGCAAGCTCAGGATCCTAAGAGAGATTTGCAGGAAGTCAGCACCATTCAAGTTAACCCACTAAGTGAAACCCATTTGCCATCTCTAACAAGACAAGTTCTAAAGAAGGCCAAGGTCACTTACTCAAATGTATTTTTCTGGTAACCCAGCAACATTTTTCTTTTTCCATAGCCATGAAGGATTCATATCGGAACTCCCTGCCACTGCCCATCTCTCCCGACATCTCCCTCACCACCATTGCAATGATTTAGCTTTAAAAAGCAATGGGGTGTTATTCAGTGTGTGGCTAGATTATGCTACTGACTGAGAAATAGACAAGTCAAGCCCTCACTTCACCGTGGGGGAGCAAGAAGACCCCTCTGGTGATCACTTC
The DNA here is from genome assembly GCF_003009895.1 of Hyaena hyaena. Taxonomy (NCBI): domain Eukaryota; kingdom Metazoa; phylum Chordata; class Mammalia; order Carnivora; family Hyaenidae; genus Hyaena; species Hyaena hyaena. The sequence continues at coordinate 1,282,102 of NW_024081118.1, forward strand.
AAGTATCTGCCCACGTGAAACCCAGTGGGTAATTCTTCACCCCCTAGATTCCCCTGCAGTGACTGTTAATATTACAATCATGATGATGCCTCATTAGCTCGGGCCCTGAGTGAGCAAACATGAAGCAGGGCTCCACCAACCCCAAGTGGATGGACATGTAGTATGAGCAAGAAATAAAATTTTGGGGGCACCTGGGTGGCTCAGTGGGTTAAACGTCCGACTTCAGCTCAGGTCATGATATCATACTTTGTGAGTTCGAGCCCCACATCGGGCTCTGTGCTGACAGCTCAGAGCCTGGAGCCTGCTTCAGATTCTGTGTCTTCCTCTCTGCCCCTCCCCTGCTCACACTTTGTCTCTATCTTTCAAAAATTATTAAAATATTTTTGAAAAGTGAAAAGACATAAATTTTGTTGTGAAAACCAGTGAGACTTAGGCTGGTATGGTCTGACCTCCCCTGACTGTGCAGAGGATGAGGGAAGAGTCCATGGAGAAGGCCCGCCAGATCGGGTAACAGTACTGAAGAGACTTGTCCATATGAGACGGGACGAGAAACAGGCGCGAGCGTACACTGTGAAACCCAGCGCTGCTCACGTGGGAGCTTCTGTGGGGAAACACATCTGCTCTGAAGCACCCTAAGCGTTTTGTTAATAAAATGGTAATAGCATGAATTGATCATAAAAGTGTAACCTCTTTTAGTATATTACCCCAGTGAAAGTCCAAGTCGAAGCTTTTTGAATTGAGTCTCAAAAGTCTTCAAAATTATTTCTCTCCTTCAGTATTGAGACAGAGCGCCAAGATAACGTGACCTTTCTCATAACCTCTGTGTGTGTGTGTGTGTGTGTGTGTGTGTGTGTGTGTGTTCGTGTGTGTGTTCGTTCTTGATTTGCTTAGCTTGGCACTTTTAGGAGGCAAAAGAATGTTTTTAATGTTCATCTGTTTTTGAGAGAGAGACAGAACGTGAAAGGCGGAGGGACAGAGAGAGAAAGAGACACCGAATCTGAAGCAGACTCCAGGCTCTGAGCTGTCAGCACAGAGCCTGATGTGAGGCTCGAACTCACAAACCGTGGGATCATGACCTGAACTGGTCAGACGCTTAACCGACTGAGCCACCCAGGCGCCCCCCAGGCCTCAAAGGAATTTTAAGAAAGATTGAGGAATACTGGGAGTCCATCTGCATTTCCTGTTTAATTAATTGTCGTATCATTCTTTGCTACTGTGAGTGATAGATCTCGAAAGCAAAGGGTTCTCTTGGAAGCTATTGGCTTTGGACAGATAGATGTTTATCACCATCACAGTGCATGAATTATTTGCATTAATATGTCATAGCTTTGACAATTCTTTGACTTATTCTGAGATATATGGTAATTTCTACTGCCTTTAATTTTATTGTGTGAGGTAGGGAGGGAATTTATTGTCTTAAGTATCAGTGACAAGTAAAAATTTAGCTTTCTACACTTGTATATATCTTCCCAGCTTTAGTCCTGTAAAGTACGTGATTATTTCTTTACAAGAGAATATGGATGAGCTATCATGTCTCCAGTTTTTATTATATTTTTCATTCCTTTCTCCACACTCATTTGTATGCACAAAAACTCTTTAATTTTACTGCTCCATTTTATTTTATTTTATTTATTTTTTTTTTACAAATAGTTTATTGTCAAATTAGTTTCCACATAACACTCAGTGCTCATCCCCAAAGTGCCCTCCTCCATGCCCATCCCTCCTCCCCCCCACATCCATCAGTCCTAAGTTTTTGTCAGCATTCAAGAGTCTCTCATGGTTTGCCTCTCTCCCTTTCCCCCACCATTTCCGCCCTTCTTCTCCCCCTTGTTCCTCCGTCAAGTTCCTCCTAATCCTCCTATACGTGCAAACATATGGTATTTGTCCTTCTCTGCCTGACTTATTTCGCTCAGCATAACACCCTCAAGGTCCATCCATGTTGCTACACATGGCCTTACTGCTCCATTTTAATGGAAACTTTATAAAAGCATTTGAAGTGACAATTAGATATCCAAATATGCATTATACTTCATCCACAAATGGTGCTGCAAATGAAAATATCTGAGTTTGAAATAAAATGGATAGTTCTCTCTTAAGCATGACTAAACTTACACACACAAAATTCAGTCCCAACCTGCTCCATTTCCTAACAGTTGGACAATCCTAAAATAGTTACCTATTTTGAAATATTAATATGTGAGAGGTGCCTGGGTGGCTCAGTCAATTAAGCATCTTCCTTCGGCTCAGGACATGATCTCATGGTTCATGAGTTCTAGTCCCACATCAGGTGAACTTGAGCCGCACTTTGGGTGAACCCCATTTCTCCCTCTCCCCCACCCCCCCGCCCCGGTCCCTTGCTCAATTGTACCCTCTCCCTCTTGAAAGAAAGAGAGGAAGGAAGGAAGGGAGGGACGGTGGAAGGAAGGGAAGGAAGGAAGCAAAGAAAAAGATACATTAATATGTGAAAAAAGTGTTCTGGAACTCAGTGACTTTGGGTATTGAAAAATGACTCAATCTGTAAATAGCACCAAGGCCATGTAGCTTAATAAACACGTAAGCATAACTATAGACCTACATAATGTGCTCATGTGTATTACATGGAGGTAATTAATGCACATATCATACATAGACATGGGTGTATACAGAGCACAAATAAGAAAGATCTTTGTATTAAATCCCAGCTTTGATGAATCTTTAGTCAGACGTTACTGGGAAAACGCTTTGTCTTCGTCACATGAATCGAGTTTTTAATCACTGGGCTATTTCAGAATCAGTCTTACGTCCCCAGTGTTTAGATTCTGAGGTGGTTTTGTTGGACTGATTGCTTCCTCCTGAAACTGATGCTGTAAATTAACTTGGGAAGATTCTCACTCTCTGTGAATACTCAGAGCTCCTACTTCAGTCTTCCTAACGATGTAAGATTACGATTTTTCATACCTTAGATGAAAGGCTAAATCTACTTTTTCCTGGGTCTGACTTTTCCTTTCTATTTTGTCTGTTATCTTTCTGTGTCTCTGAGCTGTGTTGGCAGTGATTAAAGCAAGTACATTTTGTCCTTACGATCATCTTGTCTTCTAGGTGTCACATTAGGATAAGTGAAAAGCTCTCTGATTCTGTAATTCTTTTTGCCATGCCGCTCACCAGTGCCCATCCCTACCTGCCACAGTTCCGAGGCATGTTACTCATTTTCCCCCACATTCTTCACGTGTAAGCAACATCACAACAAAAGGCTACACCAGAAGAAAAGAGAATTATTGGGGAATTAATGTGAACTATCCTTTGTTTTAATGTTTATTTTTAAAAAAATTTTTTTAATGTTTATTTTTGAGAGAGAGAGAGAGAAAGAGCATGAGCCAGGGAGGGGCCGGAGAGAGAAAGAGAGAGAGAGGGAGACAGAGAATCCGAAGCAGGCTCCAGGCTCTGAACTATCAGCACAGAGCCCTGATGTGGGGCTCAAACTCATGAACTGTGAGATCATGACCTGAGCCAAAGTCACACACTTAACCTACTGAGCCACCCAGGCACCCCTTTAATATGAATTGTCCTAATGCAATAGAATATAGTACGGCTATTTTAGAGCAATCTTTAATTTCACTGACTTTAATTTTCTAAATCTAGACCAAAAATAATTTTCATTTGAATATAATTTTATAATCTCTTCTGTAACATACCTATGAAGTAGAAGCTATTTTGAAGGAAACAGTATAATCTCCCTGCCCCTTATTTGCAATTTCACCTTCCCCGATTTCAGTGGCGCTGGGTCATCTGTCATTGGGAAGCAGGTGACCCTTCTTCTGATGTCTAGTGGAAAGGGCAGGAGTCGCCTCATGTGTGTCACAAGCCCCGTCATTCACCTCGCTGCTTTTCATCACCTCACACCATGGCCAGGAGTACAGAGAGCATGTGCCCACATTCATGTAACTTTCATCACAGTATCTTGTTATAATTGTTCTTTCATTGGCATCTGTTGTTAATCTTTCACTGTGTCTAATTTATAGAGTAAGCTTTCTCAGAGGTGTGTGTGTTTAGAGAAAGCATAGTGTACATAGGGTTCAATGCCATCTGTGGTTTCAGGCATCCACGGGGGTCTTGGAATGAGTGGCGTGGCCCGTGGCTCCAAGGGGCTCTTAAAATTGCTCACCGCTGTGTAATGACAGGGCAAAAGCTCGTACGTTAAAAGACGCGGTGAGGTGAGGAATGGTAACTCCCGTGTCGTACTCTGGGCACTGCCGCACTCCTGGTGACCCTTTCTGGCAAATGTGCAGAAAAGAATTCATGGCAATTTCTATTTTTCCATTTTGATCGACTCAAGTTCTTTTTTTTTTTAAATGTTTTATTTATTTCTGAGAGAGAGACAGCATGAGCAGGGGAGGGGCAGAGAGAGAGGGAGATGCAGAATCTGAAACTGGCTCCAGGCTCTGAGCTGTCAGCACAGAGCCCGATGCGGGGCTCGAACCCACAAACTGTGAGATCATGACCTGAGCCGAAGCTGGACGCTTAACCGACTGAGCCATCCAAGTGCCCCTTGACTCAAGTTCTTAGGCAACAATTCTGAGCTCAGGGAATTATCAAGTGATTAGTCTCCAGAAACACTCTCCAAATTGTTACACTGAGGAAGTTTGTTTACAAAACATTAACACGTTGGTGTGTGCCAAAAGGAACTGTAATTAAAACACACACACACAACTGGCGGACAACCAACTCCCTCCTCCCCGAATCTTCATAATTAGAAAGGTTTTGTACCACGCCTGGAGTTCTTAGAAAAATCTCTGCTGGAGAATTCTAAATAAACGGCTGACGTTTAATCAGCTTTGCGCCTGCGTTGCTTGCAGGGTGAGCACAGGTGACTTGTGCGAGAGCTGATGGGGGCGCTGGCGACCCTCGTGCCCACTGGGAACACAGGCCAGGTGTGCTGGAGCCTCCTTGACCCTGGCCCCACCCACAGCCCCAGGAAGAAGTGAGCTCCCTGATTGCAAGCTTCGCGCCTTAGGCAACACGGGCGGATTGTTGAAAAAGCTCTCATGCTGACTTTGAAACTAACATTTTTAATGAAGTCGGATTGATACCTTTGGCGCTCCAACCCTGTGCTTTTTAAGTTAGATCGTTTTCCATAAATTATCTCCTAATTAAATTCCATCCCATGCCCATGTTTTGCATTCTAGGCGGTTTTTCTGTTTTTTCCCATGCTGTGTTAAGAGGCCCCCTCCCCCAGGGAGAACGTGGAGATCAGTGTGGTAATTCCCATCCCAACACGGAGACAGGGCGCCGGCCTGCGCCCCGGGAGTCTCGCTGAGCCCGCGGTCCACAGTGCACATCACTCACCGACTCGGCGCGTGGCCCAGCGGCCCGAGCGCGGCCCCACACGCACGGCCGCTCCTGCTTTTGTTCCAGCCTCCTTCCTTGCCTTGGCCCCTGGTGTTCCGAGCGCGGTGGCACGGATCTTGACGGACGCGGTACAAAACGGGAGGAAGGACCTTGGGGTGGAACTCTCCCCGGAGTGTAGCCCCCACGGTGTCAGGCCCGGTGGCTTCGTCAAATGGAAGTTGTTAGAAATGCGTTTTTCAACTTTTAATGTGTTTTTGGTTTTTGGTTTTTTTTAATTTCTGAGAGAGAGAGAGAGAGACAGCGTGAGCAGGGGAGGGTCAGAGAGAGAGGGAGGCACAGAATCTGAAGCAGCTCCAGGCTCAGAGCTGTCAGCACAGGGCCCGACGCGGGGCTCGAACCCAGGAGCTGTGAGATCATGACCTGAGCCGAAGTCGGACGCTTAACCAACTGAGCCACCCAGGCGCCCCGCGTTTTTCAACTTTATGTCTGATAAAGCTACCTTTTATTTGTTGTCTTACTTCGAGATGCATTATACGCAGAAACCATCCACCCACGTGTGTAGTTAACAGATATATTTTTAAAAATTTTAAGGTTATTTATTTATTTTGAGAGAGACAGAGAGAGAGGGAGAGAGAAACGCAAGCACCGCACTGTCAGCGCAGAGCCGCACAGCAGGCTCAGTCCCAAGAACCGTGAGATCATGGCCTGAGCCGAAATGAAGAGCCCGATGCTTAACTGACTGAGCCCCCCACGCACCCCTCAGATATATTTTGTGGGTCCACAGAGAGGGCACGATGTGTGAAATGCTGTGGTTTGCTGTGGCGGGAAAGCCACCAGGTGAGACACGGACGGCAGGCTGGACCGAAGTCTCCACTCTGACACACCCGCCTCCGCAGCAAGTCGCTGAAACTTCTCTGTGCTGGTTTCCTTGCCTGCTGCAGTCGCAAAACAAAGTCAAATTTAAAAGAAGCAGAATGAGAGCAGTGATATTTACTGTCCCCATTTTTGTTACATAAACTTATATTTATGGCGGACTGACACAATCGGATGCTTATAACCAGCATCGCTCCCTCCAAAATCAAGTAGCCTCGCTGGGTTGTGGAGCATCACAGGCGGCACTGGTGGGTGTACACGTCATGCAGCTCTGGTCTGGGCCGGCCCTGAGGCCGTGATCTAGCGCATAATTATGGAACAGCCGTTCTACAAATGAAGTTTGTGATCTGTCCCTTTCAAGTTAGGGCTTTTCTGACTCGACGACCGTTCTTGGCTGTTGGTTCATGGCTGCCGAATAGAGAGTTTGTGACATCAGGCATGGCCTCTGGCTCCTGGATGGGGACGGGGCACACAGGGAGGCCTGTACTGTTGCCCTGAATTTGTGTGAGGAGGTACCTTGTTCCGATGGAATCATCGATCAAGCATTTTCATCCTTACTTAGCCACTCAGGCTCTGGCCTCTGCATCTTATGTTGTCCTAGATAATATTACGATCTGAGAAGAATTAGAAGTAGTAGCATTATTCATGATTTGACTTCTTCTTAAACGTTCTGTTATGTGCTGACAGGTCACCACGTATTTCCGAAGGGACCAGGAATGACCCATTCCACGCACTGGAGAAAGCTGGGTACGGGGGTAACACGCAGCGTCAGTGCGTAGGCGGCCGTGGGCCAGACGTGATGAGTTGGAGGAGGGTTGAAGGTCACAGACAGGAAAGTGAGTCTGAGACAGGCCATTGGCTGGAGAGGTCAGGACGAAACCTGAGCTTGAGGTGTGGAGTCACAGCACGAAGTGGAGGAACCAGGAAAGTCCAGAAGCAGTAGCGAAATACTAGACCGAGTGAGAGGGTCAGCAGGGTGAGCGCTTCTCACACGCGGCACTGGAGGGGCCGCTGCAGCAAATGCGGCTGCTCTCCACCCAGCTTCTCTGCATCAGCAGGGCTGGGGGCAGGGGTCCCACTCGTGTGCATTTCTACCAACGCACACCGTCTCCTGGGTGATGCTAATGAGTCTGAGGTGGGAGCCCCACTTGGCTGTTCGAGACAAATCCCAGACGTTGTGACGGGGCCGCAGTGACTTCTCATGAGCTCCCTTGACACTTGGTTGAATGAACTGGGTTTGTTTAAGGGGTTGGGAATGGAATCGACAAAAACACTTGGCTTTTCTTTTTTTCCATTTTAATTGGCTTTAAAAAAAGATCAAATGCATAACTCATAGTTTATGAGGATGTAAACTTCCTTCTGTATGAGAATGTAAAATAACGTATAAACTTGCATGGAAATTAGTCTTTATGAGAACTGATGTATTTCATATTTTTGTAGCTCAGCAGCTCCCACGATGCACTGGTTCAAGGTGTGTGCTCTGAAGATAGACTGCCCGATTCCCCACTAGCTTTGTGCCCTCAAGGTTACAAGTTTCTCCAGTGCTGCTTCCTTGGTCAAGAGGGGGTATTTACCAATATCATGGGGTCGTTGCAAAGAATGAATGAAGTAGTGTACACTTATTGGGGTGCCTGGCACTTAATAATTGCTCCGTCGATGTTTGCTATGCTTGGACACCACAGTGAATGCTTTTGTTCCGAAGGGTGACTTCATATATAGGACTTAGTCATTCAGGGTAAACCCGGGATGTTGGGGTCTGTACCATAACTCATTATAACTCGTCTGCTAAAAATAGCCCTGAGTCAGCACGAAGTTATAAGTTAAGTGCAAACAGTATGATTCACAAGTCAGAGCGGATTACAGATAGCAAAGGGTCTAAAACGGCCTTTCCCAAAGTTAAGACTAAGAAAGAACACCTACAGCAGAGTGGTTGAAAGCAACAGGTCGGGGGGCGGAGAGCCTGGGTTTGTGCTCTGACTCCATTCTTTACCAGCTCTGTGACTTTAAATAAATTACTTGGCCTCTCTGTGCCGCAGAATCTTCACCTGTGGAATGGTAGTAATAACTGTGTTGGAGAGTTGTTATAAATGCTCACATGTACAAACTCACATACACACATTCACACACACACACACACACAGTGTCCTATATGTAAAGAGTTTCTCCCGCAAATGAAACATGAAGAGTGCTTCAACAGTGCCTGGCCCAAAGGAAGCCTAGAAACCGAGTCGCTATCATTCATGTGTGTGTATATGTATATTTTTGGCAGGATTTTGATTTTTAAGGGGAAAATCACGATACTTGAGAAAATTTTTTGCCTTCAGGTTGATATAATTGGAGACAGTGCAATATAGGTCGGTGGTAATTTTCTAATACTGGAAATCAGTTTTGTCGTAACCAAACTGTGTCAGAAGGAAACTCCACCCCCACCACCGCTCTCTTAAAAATATAACGAGCATCTCCTGGGGTGCCTGGGTGGCGCAGTCCATTCAGCGGCCGACTTTAGCGTCACATCTCACGGTTTGTGAGTTCAAGCCCCACATCGGGCTCTGCACTGACGGTGCTGAGCCTGCTCAGGATTCTTCTCTCCCTTTCTCTCTGCTCCTCCCCCACCCACTCATGCCCTCTCAAAAGAAATAATAAAAATATTAATTTAGAGAAATATTAAGCAAATGACAGTAAAGGAAGTACGGCATGAATTGTGAAGGTAAATCTCTACTGACCCAAGTCTTCAAAACAGTGCAAAACATTACATTCAGACTCTGTGCTCAGTAATTGATTGTGGATTGACTGGCCGATGGTTGACATTTCTCTTTCTAGCCACCAGCCCTCAGCCATTTCCTAAGAGCCTGATGACAGTTGAGCAGACAGGTGATTTTCATGGCTGTATTTGCAGCATAGGGTTAAGGGAAGGGTCAGCTGGGAAGAATGTTTCCCCGGGGAAGGTGTGTGGCTGGGCTCGCTGGACGGGCTGCGGAGCTGTGCTCTCGCATCCTAGGTTCAAGTCACCAGCTCCCGCCAGCTCCCCGTGCCCTTCCTGGTACTGTCCACGTAGCTCTAACTGGGCAAACGCAACACGGTAAACGCTGAATGAGTGGAAGGAAAAAAGCTGCAGTCCCCGCACACGCGCCAGAACATTTGTGAAGGGGAAGACACTTCTGCATCTCGTGGGCTCCGTCCGCCTTCCTGCCTCTGGTGTTGGGAGCCTTGCCAGCCACCCTCAGCAGGCCAGCCTTCGGAGGTTTCCACCAGCAACCTGAGCCGCCCTGACCCGGCTTGCTGAATTACAGGCCTCCGAGTGCACGCTTGCAGGCGAGTGCAAATAGACTGTGGCAGGGGGCCCACTCCCAGCAGGCTCTGTGCCACCAGAGTCCAAACTGCAGAGAGCGCTGCACATTGGGACGCATGTACAAACCGACCCACCGTGGGCTGCCCTGCCGACACAGAGCTCCCAGACTTAGGTCACAGTTCACGGCTTGCAGGCACGGCTCCTACCACTGCCTTCCGACGCCAGCCGCAGATTTTGGGGTGCCATGAGCCCGTACTTACCAACCGGCTACTGATTCAGGGTCCCCCGTAAGCCCATCAGGTTTGGTAATTTGGTAGAACAACTTGCAGAGCTCAAGAAGGCCCTGGAGTTACACTGGCAGTTTTACTACTAAGTTTTGTTATAAAGAGTACATTTCAGGATCAGCCCCACGAAGACACATAGGGTGAGCTCTGGGGTGGGGGGGGTCCCAAGCGTGAAGCGCCCCCTAGCTCGTCCACGCGCTCCACCAGCCGGGAGGTTTACCTCAGCCTCTGTGACCAGATTTTCTACTGGGGTTTCATTCTGCAGGGCGGGGCGTGGGGGGGTGCGCTGTGATGGGACCGGACTCCGTGTCCAGTGCTCCTTTCCTCCAGGGAGGTGGTGAGGTCAGACTGATGCCAGGGCCCGAGCCCTCTCCCCGTCACTACGCGGTTGGGTCGGTCTTACTGTACAGCCCCCTCTCTGCCCCAAAACTATTCAGGGGTCCGCAGTGAACTGCCTCAGCAGTGTAAACCCAGATGAGGTCCCTGGGACCCATGAGGAATAACAAAGGCCCTTCTGTCACGTGGTCTTGGAAGGGTCTAAGGGGGTCGGAGTTCCCTCTCAGGAATCTGGGAGAAAGTCCACACAAGTTCAGACACACAGAAAATACAGGACTTGGGCTTGTGAGTCACCAGAAACTAAGGCAAAGAACTAATGACTTTTACGATGGAGAAACCACTGGAAAATGAGTAGTCGTTAAACACCATTCGATCCCTTCATGTTGTTCACTCACTTGTTCATTTGATCAGTATTTCTGGAGTCAGCCTGGGCGCCTTGCTGAAGCGATATTGTCACACCGTCAGGGCAGAGAAGAACAGAGCTGTTGTTTTGGTTTCGGGTTTTTTTAAAAAATATTTTTAAATGTTTTATTTATTTCTGACAGAGAGAGAGAGAGAGAGAGACAGCGTGAGCAGGGGAGGGTCAGAGAGAGAGGGAGACACAGAATCTGAAGCAGGTTCCAGGCTCTGAGCTGGCAGTCAGCACAGAGCCTGACACGGGGCTCGAACCCACGAGCCGTGAGACCATGACCTGAGCCGCAGTCGAGCACTTAACTGACCGAGCCGCCCAGGCGCCCCATTATTTACTGAGGTTACTATCGATCTAAATGAACCTGAGTTCTCAGGTAACCGTTCGTTTTCCTTGTCAAAAACTACGTGAAACAAGGACTCCGAGCACAAGCGCGCGGTCGGGGCCGGTGGGGTAGGAGAGTCTGTTATGTGTGGAACCACGTTGTTAGACGGGATCAAGACGTGTCTTAGCGTGTGATGTCTTAAACTGTTCTTTTTTGTTTGTGTGTTTGCTTTCTTGTGATTGGGACAACATACTAATTTCTACAAGTTTGTGACTACTAACAGAGAGCAATCACCTCACAGACTTGTACCGAAGAGACGAGACCATCCAGGTGACGGGAAATGGCCACGTCCAGAGCCCCCGCTTCCCCAACAGCTACCCCAGGAACCTGCTCCTCACGTGGCGCCTGCTCTCCCGGGAGAAGACGAGGATACAGCTGGCCTTCGACAACCAGTTTGGATTAGAGGAAGCGGAAAACGATATCTGCAGGTGAGTGGGGACAAGCGTGGCTCCGGGGTCACGTCCAAGGGGAACAAAGGATGGGTATGAAACCTCACACCAGGCCTCCCTTGGGGGACCCACCCGGATCCGAGCAGACAGAATCCCGCAGGGCACAGGCGGCCTCGGCAGGGGGCCTGGTCACGAAACCCAGGGACACACCGCAGAGCCAGGCTGCAGGGCCGCCGGGCAAGGGGAGTCCGGAGGACCTTTTCTCTCTCTTTTTTTTTTTTAAATGTTTTTATTTATTTCTGAGAGACAGCAAGGGGCAGAGAGAGAGGGAGACATAGAATCTGAAACAGGCTCCAGGCTCTGAGCTGTCAGCACAGAGCCCGATGCAGGGCTCAGACCCACGAACTGTGAGATCATGACCTGAGCAGCCAAAGTCGGACGCTTAACCAACTGAGCCACCCAAGCACCCTAGAGGGCCCTCTCTTGGCCAGGCCTCGAGCTGGTAGATGCACCCAGTACCCTACGTCACCCGCGACCACGTCACGTGGCTCTGGGGCAAGCCGGCCATGGGCTGTAAGGAACGTCCAGCCCTGCAGGGCTCTGGTCATTGTAACCCACGCACAGGAAGACAGTGACAGCGAGGGCCATGTCAGGGCCTTACCCTGACATCCTGGGCCTCAGAGAAGAAAGAAACATCACCTGCCCTCAGACGGTCCGTTTCCTGTCCTTTCCGGGTTTAGCAGAAGACCAGATCTCTTCTTGACCGTCTTCCCCTTGTAAGCAGTGAGCAGAGAACGCCCTGCCTGTTCTTTGTCTGCCCACAGCATAGTCACTTCATTAGTACGGAGGCGACAGGGAGGATTTTCTGTCCCTTCTGCACCTGCCTGCAGGCCCCGGGCCCCACACTGCCCACGCTCTGCTGAGCTGTATCTTCCTTTGAATCATAAAAGAGGGTGCCTCAAATTTGGCTGTCCTCTGTCACATGTGTGTTATGCTGACAGCTTTTATTATGTTGCTGTGTTTTCAAGAATGGCAGCAGTGACCCGTCCTGTGCGGGGCCACAGCAGGTCACGTATGCCGGAAAGCAGAGCCAGATACGGGCGGCAAGAGCCAGACCCAGTTTACAGGAGAACCAACCCCAGTGGGCCTGTGTCTTCCCGCCCCGGAAGGGAGAACTGCTTTCTGGGCTGCAAGAAGAGTTGGCGCGAAAAAAATTGTTTTGAGGACTGTAAAAGGTGACACGTGACAGGGAGGCCGGGTCGCGCTGCGGAGCTGAGATTTTGATCCTGCCTCCAGACCTTGAAAATGGAAGACGCTAAGGGTGCTTTCCTCTCTGGACCTTTCATCAGCTCCACTTGCATCGCAAAATTTATGGAGGCAAATAGAGGAGTAAGAGGCGGGGAAGGAGAGAGGAAGGAGGGAACGAGATCAGAGCCTCGAGCCTCCCAGACACTGACTTCATCCCGAGGAAAAACCAAGCCATGTATTTTCAACAAAACGTGAAAGTGACCGCGCTGGTGTTACTAACAAAGTTTCAGGTACACTCGTTCTTCTGCAGTAGCTCTGATTTACAGCTACTGTATATAAAATGCAATGCAATTGATTTCCTAGCCATCTGTTCACAAGCCTCCTTGATGTTTACATTGTAATGTTTTATTGCTTGAATAATGATTCTTTGTGAGTGCCTCTCACCTTCCAAGCACCATATGAACATTAAGTAATTAATTTATACAGCACCCAAGAGATACCCAGCCATAGAGTTTGTATAAACCTCTTACTTTGCTCAGAAGGAAACTGAGGCAACAGAACAGGAGGGTCCCCCCCCCCCAAGCACTGTCAACGAAGCATAGTCACGATGTCATCGGGCTCACCCTGGCCTTACACGACCCCGCCCGGTCCAGTAGGAGCTCTGTGCGCCTCGTGGACTTTCTCCGTATCCAGCTGCCATGTTTCTCCAGCTGATCCCGCCGGGCAGTCGTGCAGAAGAAATCAAGTGGGTTGAGTCTCCCGCCACGTTCACCCAGAGTGCCCATCCTCTGCGTTGTGACTGTAGCATTCAAAGTCATTTGGGGAGAGGCAGAGTAAGAACTGAAAGCAGATAGATAGTTCAGCTCACAGTGAAATGTCTCAAGATTTGGAGCGTCTGAAAATAAGGTAAATGGATGGTCCTCGGAGGCTGTTCGCTGCGCCCCTGCAGACAGCCTGCTGTGCGATGGGAAGGTTACGTGGAACATGGAAAGAGGCCTTCCCCACCTGTCAGCCCGGCATTCTGTGGTTCCCCCAGCGTCAGAGCAGCACCGTGACCTTCGGCTCGTCCACACCCTGGTTTAACCAGATATTTCCAGTATTGCCCAGGGCACTTCCCTCCCCCAAGTCGGAATGCTTTTCAAATCCTATTTTGATAGGATCCTTGCAAAAGACAGTTTCCAAAAGGGAAGAGTGGTGTTTATTTTATTTTACTATTTATTTTCTTTAATGAGGTAGAATAAAATGCTGATTCTACATGCTGTATAGATACAGATAATCTCTTCAGGGAGCACTGGATGTGGTGAATTAATTAAAAGTGGGAATTTGAAAACCTTTAGTAAATATTTGGGCATATAATTAAAGCTGGATCTCCAAAAATAGGACAACAGATTATAATTATTACTTTTCCTAGGAAACCCTTATAAGGCAGATGCTCAGGAAGTGGCCCATTTTGATTATTGTTGATTTGGGAGTGCTCCGGCTAAATGTGCAGAAGCGTTCTTTCAGATTATTGAAGTTTGAATTTGAAAGACGTAACCCAAAGACTAGCTTTCCTTTAAAAATTTCTACAGGCTTTATGTTTCAAGTTAGTCAGTAGGCCGTGAGAAATCACATGTTACTTTTAATTTCTCAGTGAAGTATGAATTTCAAGGTGTCCTGTAATCAGAATGCGTTTGTTTATGTCACATTGAACCTAGGTATGATTTCGTGGAGGTTGAAGACGTGTCTGAGACCAGTACCATAATCAGAGGGCGGTGGTGCGGGCACAGGGACGTCCCTCCCCGGATAACCTCAAGGACAAACCACATTAAAATAACATTCAAGTCTGATGACTACTTCGTGGCTAAACCTGGATTCAAGATTTATTATTCTTTTGTGGTAAGTGTGCTCACCACCCTGTGATTAAGAGCAGACACTGGTTTCATGAAGTATAGAGATCGCTTTCTGTGATTACATGCGGGGGTGTGAGGGTGAGCTTGATTAATTCTCCATGGTTAGCTTCGTTCCCTCCTCACGGCCAGCACGGTTACCGTTTTGGATCTATTAAACCAACCCCTGGGTCTGTGCAGAGTAAATAGAAACAGTAAAATGGTTTATAGTAAAGCAGTGTCACTTCTGGTTCAGCTACAGCAGGGTAAACGCACAGCCAAATAAAAGGCATGTGAGAGCTGAGGATCTTCGGTTCAGAAAGTGGTCTGTGTAATCCCAGCCACAGAGAAGCGTCTGGACGATTTTAGTTTACATTCTCCACACTTGGGAAGGGTCTCTGTTAGGATCATGGATCAGAGTCTGAAAATTCCTGAAGTTCCTAAAGCAGACCCAGAAGTTTGGTTCTGTTGTGTTGGCTCCGCTCGTGCGTGGTTGTGGCCTCACCTCCGCTTCACACCTCCGCTTCACACCTCCGCAGCCGTTCCCGCCTCTGCGTGTTCTCACTGTTGGAAAAAGCTCAGCCTCTTACGGAATCATAATCTCCACTGTAGTCGGGCACGTGCAGTCAGGTGTCTTCTTTACTCGGTCGGTATTAATAAGACACTGTGACATCCCCACTCACTGCCAGACTCTGACGGGTATAGGAGATGCCGAGGTGAGTGGACAGACAGGGTTCCTGAGCCCCTTGGAGCATATAACCTGGTAGGGGGGACAGTTACTTCAACAGCTGTATTAAGGGAGAACAATGAGCAAAGACGAACGTACCGGGTTCTGTGAGTCGGCTCAGGCAGACACTGGGGTAATTTTACTTGTCCGTTATCCTGGATGGCCCTGAACTAGCATGTTGCCTTTTTATTCTCCCCTGAGCACGTTTCATTCCCGTTCAGTTTGTCTCCATCCCTTTTCAAGGTATGGATGTCAAAACCGAACATAGTGTAAGGATGGAGTCTGTGTGTGTTTCCCCCCACTCCGGTGAGTTAAATTTAGGATAGAAAACACCTTTTATCTCTAATGTAGGGTTTTTTTGTTTTGTTTTGTTTTGTTTTTTTGCATTATAGTGAGTTATTAAATGCTAAGTGAATTCTACATCAGAATAAGTGAAAAAATAGCATGAGGTGATGCTGATTCCATTGTAATTTGAAAATAATCCATCAAGCAAGATTTACATTATTGCAAACGCATCAGTGCTGCTCAGCGCTAAAAGTCAAGTGCGAACCTTTGGTTTCTCCTCCTCAGTCTTCTGGCGCCTTCGGTGCCGCACCTGCTCCCTGCCGCTCCCGGGCTCCGCAGGCCTGGCGCGCCGGAATGATGATGGGTAGGCGCAGCGCAAGGCCTTTGGTTGCCTTAAAACATCAAGCACTGTTAGTGCTAATAGGTAGATGTTCTGTGACACTTTATGACTAAGTTGAATGGCTGCAAGTCAGTTAGAAACACCCTAACTCTGATACAATGTCTTTAAGGCAAAATTACTCTTTTTCTGTGGAGAACACAGCACAGGTGTGGATCTGGGGGAGAATGAATGGTCCAGTTTGGAGGTGTTCGAGGTCACGGTGCTGACTCACCTGTCGTTTCCTGGGCAGCGTGAAGCGACATATTGAGCGGCGTCTGCATCTGACTGGAAACTGGCGCCACTCACTCACTCTGCCAGGGCATTCACTTGTGGGCTTTAGGAATGAGAGTACTTATAATATTCTGGGTACTGCCTTACCGGTCTTTAGGTCTGCATTTGTTGACAATAGGTCCAGGCTCCTTTCCTGCTCCTCAAGGCATGGATCAGCTAGAGCCAAAGAGCTTTGGTGGCTGAATTCCAAGATGTAGAATGAGCTTAACCTTCAGGGGTGTGCGGACTATATAGATCTGTGTGACCTTTTTTTTTTTTTAATGTTTATTTATTTTAGAGAGAGAGAGACAGAGCATGAGCAGGGGAGGGGCAGAGAGAGAGACACACATACAGAATTCAAAGCAGGTTGCAGGCTCCAAGCTGTCAGCACAAAGCCCAGCATGGGGCTTGAACTCATGAACCTTGAGGTCATGACCTGAGCTGAAGTCAGACGCTTAACCAACTAAGCCACCCAGGCGCCCCAAAGATCTGTGTGGCTTTTCATAAAACTCTTCCATTTGATTCTTGCTCAGTAGTAATAGATCACTGTGGCTTGACCAGTGTATTGGAAAGATCATTTTATATTATTTTATTTTTTAAAGTGTATTTATTTGCTTAGAGAGGGGGAAGCTGGGGAACAGGAGAGGAGGAGAGAATCCCAAACAGGCTCCATAATGCCAGCACAGAGCCCAATATGGGGCTTGAACCCATGGACCGTGAGATTATGACCTGAGCCAAAATCTAGAGTTGGATGTTCATCCGACTGAGCCACCCAGGCACTACGGGAAGATCATTTGATTTATGTTTAAATTGTTCTTGCAGAGACTTTAAACAGGCAATGTTTGTAAAGTCAAGTGCTACAGAGACTAGGGCTAAAACCTGAAGCTGACCAGCTCTAAGCTAATACAGGGACAAGGGATTAAAAATGGCAAACCCTCTCTAAGTATATCTAAGTTATTGTTTCTACAATATTACCCAGACCCACAAAACTTTGATAAGGGTCACAGGCAGCTGTTTTGCAATGCCTACCTTAGGGCCTGGTAGGATCTAGGGAAATTTGGGCCGAGAATAGTTCCTGAGGAGTGAGTGTGCTCTTGGAAAATGGCGGCTGGCTCTCTGGGTAGGTCAGGCCCACCTCCTCGTCTCTGCCTTGTCACCTGTCTGCTTCGCATGACACATCTTTCTTCCTTGTACCTCAGTGACTCCCTGGATGCACAAGGAGTTTCCCTAGAGTGCGCGTCACAGTGCTCAGGACCACAGGAGTCCTGTGCCGTGGACTCACATCTGTGTGATCTGTGCTCGTCATATGTTTGCAAATACCCAGTCCCGCATGCATCTTTGCTGAATTTTTCATTCCACCAAAGTGTGGGAGACTCATGGTTAACATCAAGATCACTTATTTTTGGTTAGGAGTGGTTCACATGTTACAATTTTGTTTGATGTGCTTGGGATTCCATCTACCTTTTTTTTTTTTTTTTACGGTACCTGTCACAGTCTCTCGTAGACCAAGGCAGCGCAGCCTCAGGGGACCAGGGTTTTGCTGTAAAGCTTGCTTTGAATCGAGTAAGGTTCCCTACTTACTAATGTTAAACAGGTCTCTTACTCTTTGCTTTCTCATGTATAAAATGATGACGGTTGGGGCTGGTGTGAGGTTTTTAAATGATAAGAAATACTTAGTGCCGTGCCTAGGATATAGTAAATGGTCAATAAATATGGTGCTAATTATCCTACCTTTACAATCATTAATTGTGTATATATCTGTCTCTTCCAGATTAATGATGTTTAAAATATTCAACTGAGTAAATTTTAGAGATCTTGTTGGCTTTATTCAATGATTAGTCATCAGGCAGCACACCAGCTAGCCAACAGGAAGGACCTGGAAGACCCGTATAGGCAGAAAGGAGCGGGAACAAGGAAGTTCTGCACCGAAAAAGAGGAGTTCATTATTGCAAGGCTACTTGTTTTTGAAAGACAGCAGGGGTATATCCGCTAAATTATACAACTAGTGCTGATTGTGAGATTCCAGATTGACTGAATTAAGAGTCCATTTTGGGGAAAACCAGAGTATAATTAGGTCTCAGTTTGGTCACATGGCCCTTAGCATGAGTGACTCCATTTTAAGCCTGTTGTCTTATTTTCAGTAATGATAATGAATGGTTCAAGGGCAGGACAAGTATTCTCTTCCTGTGTGTATTCTACACAGTTCCTTATCCATACTTACTAGTGTATTTGTTGAGTTGCCTCTTTCCAGATAAATTATGATTCATTAGCATTGCCTATTTTCATTTTTTGCTCTCCTGCTCAGGCTTTTTTCCTTTATTTCACTCTACTGAGGAGAACAGGTAAACTTCAGAGGGCATAATTAGGCAGAATGGATAATGTTATCAAATCCTTGTTAGCAAGGTGTGATTGTCTAAATAAATTAGGCTCTCCCACTTCAAACTCACTTTGCTGGGGAATGTCAGGAATCTGTTTGTGAAGACCATTAAGTAGGACATTGGAAAGGTATCCAGTTACAGGGCTCCCAGTGGATTTCCAGAAGGCCACAGGCATGGGTATGAAGCTCAGCTCTCCCGTTGACTACATTTCTTTCTCTGTAACATGATGATCATACTGCCTGACGTTAAGTAGTTGTGAGGATTAAATTAGAGAACTTTTGGGGCACCTGAGTAGCTCAGTCAATTAAACTTCCACCTTCAGCTCAGGTCGTGATCTTGTGGTCTGTAGGTCTGAGCCCCGCGTTGGCCTCTGTGCTGACAGCTCAGAGCCTGGAGCCTGCTTCAGAGTCTGTGTCTCCCTCTCTCTCTGACCCTCCTGCCTTGCACTCTGTCTTTCTTTCTCTCAAAAAATAAATAAACATAAAAAACATTTAAACTAGGGAACTTTTATCTACTATTCTGCCTGGAACTTATTAACTACTCAGATAACTGCTCTTCTTCTTATGGTCATCATGATGGGTATTATCAGCATATCCGATGCCAGGTGAACATGGCATTTATGTGCTGACAGCCCAGCTGTCAGTGTGGAGGTCAGCGTGCAGGCACGAGGATACACACCTCTGACCCTAACCCACTGCCTTGGTCCGCAGTAAAAGTATTTTATTGCACATTGTAACAAGCATAAAAATGTTTATTTGTGTGAGTTTGTATGTGGCGCACACATGTGTTTAATGTAAGGGTCATTTTTTTTAAAAAAAAAAAAATCAAAAACAAAAAATTAAGTCATTTTAAAGCTATTCAACAACTTTCCTTTCTGGGGCACCTGGGTGGCTCAGTTGGTTAACCATCCAACTTCAGCTCAGGTCATGATCTCACGTTTGTGGGTTCAAGCCCCACGTCAGGCTCTGTGCTAACAGCCAGCTCAGAGCCTGGAGCCTGCTTCCGATTCTGTGTCTCCCTCTCTCTCTGACCCTCCCCTGCTCATGCTGCCCCTCTCTCTCTCTCTCTCTCTCTCTCTCTTTCTCTCTCTCTCAGAGATAAAAAATTTTTTAAAAAACCACTTTCCTTTCTTTATGAAAAAATTCTAGTTTATTTCATTACGTGAAATCTGCTAGTACCTATTATGAACAATTAAAAAGCAATTTTATCAGACCAGTTGCTTAACTATATATCTCTGTAGTTTGAATGAATTTCATGCAGTGCAGTTAAGATTTCCATTGAGATTGAGGGGGAAAACTGAGAGCTTCCCCCATGAGATCAGGAACACGACAGGGATGTCCAGTCTCACCACTGTTTTTAACATAGTGCTGAATGAAGTCCTAGCATCAGCCATCAAACAGCAAAAGGAAATAAAAGGCATCAGAATTGGCAAAGAAGTCGAACTTTCACTTTTCGCAGACGACATGATACTCTCCATAGAAAACCTGACAGACTCCCCCAGAAGCCTGCTAAAACTGATCCATGAATTCAGCAAAGTTGCAGGGTACAAAATCAATGTAGAGAAATCAGTTGCATTTTTATACGCCAACAATGAAGCAGCAGAAAGAGAAATCAAGAAGCTGATCCCATTCACAATTGCACAAAAAAATCATAAAATACCTAGAAATAAACCTAACCAAGGATACAAGAGATCTGTATGATGAAAACTATAGAAAACTTAGGAAGGAAGTTGGAAAAGACACAAAGAAATGGAAAAACATTCCATGCTCCTGGATAAGAAGAATAAATAGAGTTGAAATGGCATTACTACCCAAAGCAATCTACACATTCAGTGCAACCCCAATCAAAATTGCACCGGCATTCTTCTCAGAGCTAGAACAAACTATTCTAAAATTTGTATGGAACCACAAAAGACCCTGAATAGCCCAAGCAATATTGAAGAATAAAACCAAAATGGGAGGCATCACCATCCCAGACTTTAGCCTCTACTACAAAGCTGTCATCATCAAGACAGTATGGTTTTGGCACAAAAACAGACACATAGACCAAAGGAAAAGAATAGAGAACTCAGAAATGGACCCACAAATGTATGGCCAATTAATCTTTGACAAAGCGGGAAAGAGTATCCAATGGAAAAAAGACAGCCTCTTTAACAGATGGTGCTGGGAGAACTGGACAGCAACATGCAGAAGAATGAAACTAGATCATTTTCTCACACCATGCACCAAAATAAATACAAAATGGATGAAGAACCTGAATGTGAGACAGGAAATCATCAAACCCTAGAGGAGAAAGTAGGAAACAACCTCCTTGACCTCCACCGCAGCAATTTCTTACTTGACACATCCCCAAAGGCAAGGCAATCAACAGCAGAAATGAACTATTGGGACCTCATCAAGATTAAAAGCTAATGCACGGCAAAGGAAACAATCCATAAAACTAATAGGCAACCAACGGAATGGGAAAAGATAGTTGCAAATGACATATCAGATAAAGGGTTAATATCCAAAGTATAAGGAACTCACCAAATTCTACACCTGAAAAACAAATAATCCAGTGAAGAAATGGGCAGAAGACACGAACAGACACTTCTCCAAAGAGGACATCCCGATGGCCAACAGACACATGAAATGATGCTTAGCGTCCCTCATCATCAGGGAAATACAAATCAAAGCCACACTGAGATACCACCCTACGCCAGTCAGAGTGGCTAAAATGAACAAATCAGGAGACTCTAGATGCTGGCGAGGATGTGGAGACACGGGCACCCTCCTACACTGTTGGTGGGAATGTAAACTAGTACAGCCCCTCTGGAAAACAGTGTGGAAGTTCCTCAAAAAATTAACAATAGAACTCCCCTATGACCCAGCAATAGCACTGCTAGGAATTTACCCAAGGGACACAGGAGTGCTGATGCATAGGAGCACATGTACCCCAATGTTCATAGCAGCACTCTCAACAATAGCCAAAACATGGACAGAGCCTAAGTGTCCATCAACGGACGAATGGATCAAGAAGATGTGGTTTATCTATAAAATGGAATACTACAAGGCAATGAGAAAGAATGAAATCTGGCCACATGTAGCAACATGGATGGACCTTGAGGGTGTTATGCTGAGCGAAATAAGTCAGGCAGAGAAGGACAG
Organism: Hyaena hyaena; assembly: GCF_003009895.1. NCBI lineage: Eukaryota > Metazoa > Chordata > Mammalia > Carnivora > Hyaenidae > Hyaena > Hyaena hyaena. Next base: position 1,303,693 of record NW_024081118.1, read on the forward strand.
CTACCATATGTTTGCACATATAGGAGGAACTTAATGGAGGGCCATGGGGGAGAAGAAGGGGGAAATAGTGGGGGAGAGGGAGGGAGGCAAACCATGAGAGACTCTTGAATGCTGAGAACAAACTGAGGACTGATGGGTAGCGGGGGAGGGAAGGGGGGTGATGGCCATGGAAGAAGGCACTTGTGGGGATGAGCACTAGGTGTTATATGGAAACCAACTTGACAATAAACTATTAAAAAAAAAGAGAGATTTCCATTGAGATTGAATCTTTGCATGCATTGTGGTTTTGCAGTATAAATGATTATTCCAAATAGAAGAAGAAAAGGAAGAAAGGAAAGAAGAGGAAACAGGAGGGAATACCCAGGAGCTGAATAAGATGGGATTCCCAATTAAAACAAATTTTGCAGATTCTAATTTTGTTAACTAAAACTTACCAGTTGGTTAAAGAAAAACAAACTAATGGTGTGGGCAGGTCACCCTTCCTCCCCACCCCGAACTCTCAGGGCTGGAGAGTGAAGGACACCTTCCCTTTCTGTGTAAAACATGTGGAAATGCTATGTTAATGTTCCCAGTCAGATGGGAATGTTGACACTCTGAACACGTATGGTGCTCTGGCCACACAGCCCCCGCTGTGTGTACAGCAGGACAGCTGTCCCCGTCACTTTCTTCCTTTCATATGCGTCCTACTGTAGGCATGGGGGCTGTCACATTGTTGACTGAATACCTCCTGTGAGCCAGACCCGGCTCCACCCAGCGCCCTGGATGGAGATCCATCCTGGAAAAGACAAGCCAAGTGTGTCTCCCAGAGGAGCTCCCCTGGTAGTGGGAAGAAACACAATAAATGCATAAATCAATAGGGAAACGAACAAATTATTTGCAGTTCAGTAAAGGTAGTAATGGGCGCCCGAAGCGGCATGTCGGGGCTCCCCTGGACGGCCGGGGCGTCGTGGCGGGGGGGCTCCCGTGGACGGCCGGCATCGTGGCGGGGGCTCCCCTGGACGGCCGGGGCGTCGTGGGGGGGGGGCTTGCCCGGACGGCCAGGGGAGAAAAGAACCGCCGATCCTAAGGCCCTGAAACAGAAAAGGGGAGACTGGTGGGACAGTAGCAGTTCGCCATGCAGGCCTGGCAGGGGGCAGACGTGAGAGGGGAGAGCTCACCGCCCGCAGACCAGCGTGAGACGGATGTCCCAGCCCAGCGCCGGAGTCGTGCGTCCCTCAAGGCCCCAGCACTTGGACCAGGGGCCGCTAAGTTCAGACACCGAGTGTCAACGTGGCTGCACGCTGTAGGCATGGGCAGATAAATGTTCTTAGTGAAATTTTCCAAATGCCTTGAAGTTTCGCTAATTACATACAACGTTTTGAGGAGGCTGGAGTCTCTTAGGAAGGGGTGAATGAACTCGGTGTTTTAATCAGATCGCTTTCCTAAAACCTTAACACATAGTGAGGACTTTAATAGAATTCGTGAGAGACTGAAGAGCAAACTTTAGCAGAATCTTGGAGTGAAGGATAATTTCTGGAAGGGTGTGGCTGCTTCTGGAAGCAAATTGTGGGTGACGGCCATGAAGGGCGAGTTGAGCTCTTGCAGGAGGTGGGGGTATGGAACAGAGGAGGAGGAGGAGGAGGTAGATAAAAAAAAAAAAGAGAGGGGCGCTTGGGTGGCTTAGTCGGTTAAGCGTCCGACTTTCGCTTAGGTCATGATCTCGCGGTTCGTGGGTTCGAGCCCCGCGTCGGGCTCTGTGCTGACTGCCAGCTCGGAGCCTGGAGCCTATTTCAGAGTCCGCATCTCCCTCTCTCTCTGACCCTCTCCTGCCCACGCTGTCTCTCTCTCTCTCTCCTAGAAATAAATAAAAATAAAAAAATAAAAAAAAGAAAAAAAAAGAAAAATGTAGAATGGAGTTGTGGTATCTTAGACGTCTAGTGCTTGGCCAGCCCTCTTATTTTTACAGGTGAGGCAGTGAACACAGGTGACATAAATTTACAAATGAGACCGTAAACCAGAGAGGTTAGGAGTTTGCCTGTGGTCACAGAGCTCACACATAGGCACCGTCTGTGAGCCATGAAAGCTGTGGACCCTCCAAAGAAAAATAAGTGTATCTAAAATTGTACATAAAATCTCGGGGAATACCCACATCTGACCCACGATGTCCCGTGGGTCCATAGAGGCAGAGAGGAGCCTCATGTGTGTTATCTGTGGTTGTTATCTGACTTCAGGGACATTTTCTTCCACATTGACTAGTCCTTTCCAACACAGCGTTTGAATAATCCTTTACTACTGTAATTAATTTTCCTCATAAACCCCATGTGCTGATCACATGAGCAGACGACTCCCTGTGTGCTGAGTAAACACATTTCCAGCTTTGAGAGAGGCTGTTTAATGACACTTGGAGGGCTGTATCCCGTTGATCTAGTATTTAATTATGCGGGCATGCTACAAGTCAGCCTTTGTCCTTGAGAACCAGAAAGCTGTCAAAACTGTAAATGGCTGTGCTTCTTTATATACCTATAACTTTCTCTCCGTAACCGTGCTCTTTGATGCACCAGTATTTTGGTAGCTGGAGCAAAGGAGAAAAATGAAGGAAAAAGCCATTTGACTAAATTAGAAAAGGCTTGCATATTTAGAATATGCCTAAAGCAGAGCAGTATTTCTTTCCTGGAGAGCTATGAAGCGAACCTCCGTAAAAAATATCTGTACATAATGCTCACTTATAAATTCGGCAGATATTTCTGAGAACTCAGTGTGGATAATAAAAAGGAAATGGTAATCCTGTGCGGGAGAAAGGCACCTGGCAATGGCCCTGGGCATCATGGTGATGGCATGTAGGGGGGCATTCGGGGCCGCTGGGCAAGGGGAGCGCTTGACTTCGTGCAGACAGGCATTGCTGGTGGAAGAGAATCCCCCCATGTCTTCCGAGGTTCTGGGTCTGGGACCCCGCAGGTTAGGCCAACAAAAGCGAGAACAACGAGTGAAAAACAAGCATATTAACACGTGTGTCTCACATCCGCTTGGGAGCACTGGGTGATGAGTAGCTCAAAGGGGTGTTGCAGGTGGGGATTATAGAACATCTTAAGTAAACATCTTTGGAGAAGGGGCAAGACAAAGGACATGGGAGCTCGTGGGAGCTGAGGCCAGCTGGTCAGGTTTGTTGGGAAACTTCCTCTGGTGCCACTCTAGGCTGACAAGGGTCCAGAGTTGTCCCTGGTGACGGACTTTGTCCTTCCTGGTAGAGAGGGGAGGGAGGACACCTTTACAAATTTACATCCTGCTTCTAGGAAGGTAGGAGAGGGCAGAGAGCTTGCTCTTCATCTCTTCTGTTCAGTTGCCTTCAGCTCAAAATAATCTTTCTGCCAAAGTGACATATCTTGGGGTCACAGATTCTGTTCCCTTTCACTGGCCTGGGTCAGGCGGGAAGAAACACCCTGGGAAGAGGGTGTTGCCTAAATAAAGGTGCAAAGACAGTACATGCATACAAGGCATGTCAGGATATCCTGTTGAGTTCATTCAGGGTGTTGGAGGTGAAGGTTGCTAACCACGCACTGTACTTCCGTTATTCTAGCCAGTAGAAGAGAGACACAAGAAGCCAAAAAATCACCAAAGAGCAGCTTTATTAACAGTATTCCAAGAAATGCCGAAGCTCAAGACATCCTTGTAAAACTAGAGTTGAGAATGTGTCTGGAACCCAGAACCAGAGGGGTGTGTACTTCTGTGACGAAAGTTCACACCCAGGGGTGCTTCTGAGGAGTCAGGGTCCATAGAAGAGACTGGGGAACACTGAAGAGCCACTCCCACTGTGCGGCGGATGTGGGTCTGGTCACAAATAGTCAAACAGGCAGGAGAGCTGGTGAGGATGGCCAACTCCATGCCCACCTGTACTTCGCAGGTGGGCCCAGGAAGTGGAGGAGAGGGGAGACCCTTCCTCACAGTGGGAGTCAAAGGCAGGCAGCCCAAGAAAGAAACAAGGAAATGAGGAGGAGGGAAGAAGAGAATAAAGGGAAGAAATTTGTGATGAAAGAGACCAAAAATGTTTGTTGATGTCTCCGTATCTGTGAACTGAGGCAGGAATAGAGACAGAAGCGTTTCTCCTACAGAGCAGCCAACAGAGAGCTGTGTGCTCCATGAAGCGTCCAAGCCCACGGTGATCTATGCTTTGGTTTTTCAATCGGTCTTCTTTGGTAACAGTCCTTGGGAACTCAGTCCCTGCACTGTGGCTCTACGGAGAGCTGGTCAACCTGCTCCGTCTCTGTAGGGATCGCTGCTCTGGTAAGTGGAGGTCCCTGGAACTCGAGGGAAACACCAGTCTCCTGTCCTAGCTGAACAAAGGAATCAGAAATTGTTCGTATAGACAAGACTCCTCTGGTCTTGAAAACACTTGCCCGTCATGTTCCCTTCATCTGTGGGAATGTGACCCATTAAGGTTGACCTCCATTCAACATTGCTTCTGTCACCTGTGAAAATACTGAGCTACAGGCTCAAAGTGACTCTTACCTTATTTTGCAGTTGAAAATGGGAGTCAGCCAGGCAAAAAAATAAATAGATAAAAAAGATGAAAAAGGCATGGAGCCACCCCTGAAAGAGAGAGATACATGAACGAAGAATCAGGTAATCATTGCTTCTTGCCTGGGCCCTGCTCATCACTCCCTGATTGGTCTTTCCCCCTTCTGCCCCTCACCTTCAGTTTCCTGTGAAACGTCTCACACAAGAGCCTTCCATGTTCTGACCCCAACGTAACATCCATCCAATTCCCTCTTCTTCCTAACAACCTCCGGGTTTTCCACCTGAAATCCTTGGCATTTAATTTTCATGTCCGTACCTACATCTGTCCTCAAAACTCCTAGCCCTCCTCTCTCAGAGCATATTCATGTCACAACTACTACTGCTTAGCTCCTCAACTGCACATACTTTGTCCCCTCATCAGGCATCCAGATGGTTGGTCCTTTGTCGACGCTGTAGTTTTATAAAGAAAAAATAAGGTACATGTATCCCAGATACTTTGGGAAATGTGTTTAACAGTAATAAAGAAAAAAAGAAAAAACAAACACCAGTTTTCCCGTCACCCAAATATAACTACTATGGACTATTTTGATACGTGTCTTTGGAGTCTTTTTTTAACCCATAAGAACCTTGTACAGGCCTCACTCACTCTCCTTGAGGGCAGCGAGTGGCTTATTCCTGAAGGTCCGTCTCAGAGTATTTTTCTAAGTCGGTCTTGAAATGTTTAATTGAGCTGAACCAGCGAGTATTCATCGAGTTCCTATGATGCATCTGATAGTTTGGAGTAAAAACTATAAAAGCAAATGCCAGAGATTGTAAAGATGCACTAGGGGTGAATTGCCTGTGGTTTTCCAGACCTAAGTCTTACGTTGGTAAGATTTGCAGTCTTACCAACCTACCAATGGCCCTTAGCTGTTTAGGTCCAGGACTCACTGGGCATTGCAGGGGGAGGATGTGAGGGTGGAAGAGTGGGAGCCATTGTTGGGCTCCGAGGTCAAGGGAGCTGTGGAGGGCAAGCAGGTGTTCCACTCTGAAGTCTGTCTCTGCCGCGTGCTCACCTCAAGGAGCATGTCAGTGCATCAGGAGCAGCCTGACTTCAGCAGCTCTCACTTCGCACTGTGCCAGGGTGACATCACAGCAGGCACGGCTGGGGCCCTCTGTTGGTGCATTTTCTGAGCTGACCTTTCTCATGAAGAATGTTAGCAGCCTGGACAGACCACGGGCTTCGTAATAATAGCAAAAATGGGGGTGCCTGGAGGGCTCAGTCGATTAAGTATCCAATTTCGGCTCAGGTCATGATCTCGCAGTCTATGAGTTCAAGCCCCACATTGGGCTCTGTGCTGACAGCTCAGAGCCTGGAGCCTGCTTTGGATTCTGTGTCTCCCTCTGTCTTTGCACCTCCCCTGCTCACATTCTGTCTCTCTGTCTCTCTCAAAAAATAAATAAATGTTAAAAAAATTTTTTTCAGATAATGGCAAAAATGTCTTTGAGGTCTTGACAGTCTCTTATTCTGAGGGTCTTTGCTAAGGCCTCAAGAGCTTTGCAGGTTTTTAAGGCCCCTCAAAGCCATTCGTTTCGTGTTTTTGAGGTTTTCTGTGCAGGACAGAGGATATATGAATCAGGAACACTCAAGTTCACACGTGCGTATGATCTTAGAGACCCAGGACACACATTTAAATTGCCCACGCTGCTGTTTCCTCATTCGCAAAGTCAGAAGGATCCACCTGCATCATAAAACCGGTTGAGGATTACCTGTGAGATGTACGGGCTTGATAAACACTTGGTGTGCAACAGGTGGAACTATTATTATTACTGTTACCATTAAAATGCCTCAGAAGGTTAGAATCTAATTAAGTATTTCCAGGTTAAGAGGTCTTGTGTCTAAGTCCATATGTGCTTCTGTAACAGAATACCTGGATGGCTTAAAATTTTTTATTTTTCAGTTTTGGAGCCTGGGAAGTCCAAGCTCAAGGCAATGGCAGATTTGGCTTGTTGGTTCATAGTTGGTTGTCGTTTTGCTGTAAATTCGCATGGCAGAGGGGTGAGGGAGCTCTCTTTTATTAGGGCACTAATCCCATTCATGCACTTGTCACCTCCACAGGCCCCAGGGCCATCACCATGGGGGGTTGGGTCGCAATATATTAATTTGCAGGGAGGACACAACAGTGAGTGTGCAGCATGTTAAACCGGATGAACACTGGCGATCTTGGCCTAAGAATAAGGTCAGACCTAGGAGCGGCCGTGTGCTGTGATTCTGGTGCGGGGTTGGAAACCTGCGTACGCCCTGAGGCTGATCTGGATCTGGGACAGGCATTGGAAAAGCACCATTAATGGCTCTCTTCCATTACACTAGTTTAGATACACGTTGCCTTTGTCCCTTTTGAACTGATCCTGAAAATAAATATCTGGAAATATGCTTTCAATAGAAAGATTGTAATTTTAGTAGTATATTTGGATTTGAAAAATTCCTTGATGTCACTGCTGTAGGAAGACATTCATTCCTTACCTAATTCTACAAAACACTGTGCAAATAGCATCTAAAATATTCCTGTGGCCCAAACACAAGTCAGATCTCTTAAGCGGTTAGCCGTTCAAGGCCACAAGTACTCAATGCGATCTTCTGGAATTTATTTCCCCCGTGAAATGCTAAAACTGGCTATTTTCATGGAGAAAATTTCAGACACTAAACCTCCAAGTATTTTAACCTGTACAATAAATATCTCTAGAACAGACAAAAAAAGAAATATGAATCTGTAATAGAAACTTACTTCATTTAGTGATAGTGATAACCTAGAGAGAGAGAGAAAGAATCTTAAGCAGGCTCCACACTCACTGTGAGCCCAACACGGGGGACTTGATCCCATAGGAACCTGAGCTGAAATTAAGAGTCAGACGCTTAACCAACCGAGCCACTCAGGTGACCCAGAAAATTTTTTAATTGTTAAAAACTATTTATAAATATGAATGCATAGTCTTAACAAAAATTTTTTTAGAAAGAAAATCAGTTATAAAAGCAGAGCTTTAAATTCAGATTTCAGACCAGCACTTAATTTTGATTTAATTAGTTAGAATAAACAGCTGTAAATGATCCATTTTCTTCTGTGCCTTTTGAAAGAGCTTCTATTGTGTAACAAAAATATATGCTATCATCAATATGAAAACAAAATGGCTATTTCTAAGGTCAGTTGTAGGCAGAATGACAAAGATCTAATGTTTTGTGCCCCCAAAAAGGATTTGGAGTAGTCTACAGCTCTGACTCCCAGCTCATCTCACCTCTGCCCCAAAAGTTCTTTCCTCACAAATGGAAACCACTGTCAGATCTTTCAAGTAGGCCAGGCTCAAATTAATTCTGTAATGAATTCCAGTCACTCCTTTATCTCTGCAGCTTTCTATCTCTACATCAGTTTCAAGCCTGGTCCTGGGCCTGCACATAAGATGGGAAACCTGCCCTCCAGACAGTCAAGTTAAGACAGGGTGATAAGCAGAGGCTGAAATGCAAAGCCAGAGGTTGTGGGAGGGGAGAAGAAAGTCATTGTGCCTCATGGAAAGAGAAGGTGGTCAGGAAATGAGCCACAGAGGGAGCAGTTCCAGGACCAAGGCAAAGGTGGGGACCCACTCAGTCCAAGCAGAGAGAACTAAGTGAGTCACTGACTGAGAACAGCTTACAGCCTTACCCATCCCAAGTTAATTGCATTTAAAACGATAAATCCTAAAGCTAAACGAGTTAAATCAGCCAGAGGCAGTTTAGGCTTAAGCTGTACAGTATGATTTAGGCAGCTTGAAGCATCACAGTTCGAACAAAGTGACTCCTAATCAAGTGTTTGCATTAGAACCATAGAAGGGTTGTTATTTTTTTTAAATTTAGGTGCTCAGAACTTACCTGGGACTTACTGAAATGGAATTCAGGGAAGGGGTGTGCGGAACTCTTCTCTGTGAAAGCCCCTCTGCTGGCTGTGAAGTGCTGCTCCGTTAGGAACTATTTCCTTTGATAAGAATTCTTACCGTATAAGCAGAGCTCCAGCGGTCATACTGTTCTATGATGATACCGTCCCTAAGTTTGCGTCTGCTACTGACTTTGCCTGAATCATGCCGAGTTCACCCTTGCGATTTCACAGCGCTTGTGCGTTGTGGGTGGACATTTCCTGTTGAGGTGTCATGAGGCTAGGGTCACTTCACAGACAGCGATGAGCCTCGCTTGTACCTGTCTGCTTTCCTGCCTTGTCCTGCGATAGTAAGTGTCCCTAAAGGAATTCATGATCCGTAAGCTTCTGGAACACGCCATGAACATCTCCCAGCCCATAGTAGGATGAAACAAGGTAAGGCCTGGGAAAGCACTTTGTAAAATATAAATGCACCACATAGTTTTCAGATATTGTAGAGTGTGCTTCTTAATGCCATTAAAACTGAATTCACACTTACATCATGTAAATATATTTAAGCCCCATAAAGAGACCACTTAATTAGTTCTCTCACTTCCACGCTCCCTTCAAATCAAACAGCATGCCAGCTCATGTCTTCCGTTACTTCATGTCCTATGTGGAGGCGTAGGAGAGGGGCCACTTTAAAAGACGGTATTTGTGTTGTGTCGTGATAATGCTCATGAGAAAGAAAGCAAAACAGCTGCATACCTCATAGACGCCATCCCGGTTCCTGCCCCGTTTGCTTCTGTCGGTAAACCAGATTTCATTTTGCTGACGTCGTTGTTCTGACCTTGACTTAAAATTTCTTCTATTTTGCTATTTAAAAAACATCCGTAGAAGTTCTCCTCCTCTGCTTCTGTAGGGGAAACGCACGTCAGGGTGTCTGGGCGTTTGGGGCCGCACCTGCCGCCGCCCCGTCTCCCCCGGCTCCCAGGCTGGGCGCGCTGGGGGCCTGGGGACGCGTCTATGTGGTTCCTGCCTCTTCTTCCCTCTTCGCATCGATGTGTAACCTTTACTTTCGGTCAACTCTGCTTCTCCGCACATTCAGTTTGAAAGGCTCCTGCCTCCTAATCTAGGCTGGTGGCCTCAGCCATCACACGTTGAAGGAAAAGAAAAATCTCCATACAGAATACGTCACATCACCCTCAAGTACGTGAGTGACGGCTGGGGCCCTCCCAGCCCTGCCCTGGTTTTCCAGGTGGAGGGGACCCGCCTCTCAGCTGCACTTCTAGACGCTATGGTCTATGGGGGGGGACAGACCACAGTGGAGCCACGTCACGCGCATACCGCTCGGCCCGTCTGTGAGACTCACGTCCGCTAACTCCCAAGAGGGTCTGAAGTGGCTGATCCAGAAGAATCATGGAGAACCCGCTGCGTGACCCGCTCCCACTGCTAACGAGCGACGAGCCACAGTGAAGAGAATGGGCGGTAAGGGCGGGCCGAGGACTGGAGGAGGCGCAGGCAGCGCTGTGGCGGGTCCTGGGCGTGGGGGCACCGCCGGCTCCCTGGAGGCCGCAGCCCTCGGGGGGGCGGGGGGGGGAGCGAGGGGCCCGCACAGCGCTCACGGCCTCCGTTTTGAGCCCCCGTCCTGTCCTGCGCGGCTCGGGCCGCGGGAGAAAACATGGGAGGGTACAGGCCTTGTCTCTTCTCTTTCTCTGTGGAAAAGTGCAATTCCCTTTTTAACTTTTAAAAAAAAATTTTTTAATGTTTATTTTTGAGAGAGAGAGAGAGACAGAATCGGAAACCGGCTCCAGGCTCTGAGCTGTCAGCACAGAGCCCGACGCGGGGCTCAGACCCACACACCGTGAGGTCATGACCTGAGCCGAAGTTGGACATTTAACCGACTGAGCCCCCAGGCGCCCTCCCCCCCTTTTTAACTTTTTAATCTCTTTCTCTGGGAGCCCTGTTTTCTCTCTTTCTCTGCCAGTCTGCATACAGCTACCTAATCCCTTCCCTGGGCAACACCCAAGGGTCTCTTTCCTTCCGTGATTCTCTGCCTGCAAGTGTTGTCTCTGAACCCCCCCCTTTCTTCCGCACCCAGCCTAAGAGAACTTTCTGGGCCTCAGATCCAAACAGCTGTGCCGTTCACCTCCTTTAAACCCTTCGGGGATTTCCATGAGCTACGGTAACGGCCACACCTGAGCGGCAGGCATTTTGTGCCTGGTCTCTGCCTGCTCCCCGCTTCGGCCAGGCTCCTCGCTCCCTGCGTCCTGGCACACCCGGCACTCCAGATTTCTAAGAAATCACAGTGTTTATGATCAAATGAGTGGTTATTGTCAGGCTTTGGTGACAGTTATGTTACACATTGGCCAGTTTACTGAAGCTAGACAGACAGAAACTGGGCGCCCCCTTTAGACCTGTCCACACAGCATGCCCAGGTTGCATGTGCTGCATGAAGTAAGTGGAGGGATGCCCACATTTATACCCCTGGAGAGAGGACTGCTTATCCTAATTGACGATGTCTTAACGTGTGTGAATATTTGCCCCATTCCATTTCACCTCCTGTCATTGGCTCGTAGAATCAGATGTGAACCCATCACCGGGACATTCTCAGTAAGGGAGCGTAGAGTGCCTCTTCCTGGGGACAAGAACGGCCTTCTGCTTAGGGCCCTGGAGATGTAAGAGGGGGAGAGCCAACAGGCAGGTGAGTCCAGCGGCTTGCCCTCAACTTGCCACCTTGCTCCAAGCCAGGGCTGGTCCCTCCTCTCCTCTCCCCCAGCCGTGAGATACTAGTGTCTGTCACAGCGGGTAGGGACGGTGGGGTGGGAATCCACTGGCATTGGGCAGGTTATGGACCCAGATTGCTGGTCAGTATTTTACAGTGTGCAGATCACCTCCTTCCCCGGCCCCAGCAGAAATAATTATCCAACCCGATGGGTCAGTAGTGCTGAGTTTGAGAAATTCTGCTCTAAGCCTCGTATATACATCTTACTGCCCAAAACTACCCTTGTCATTTCCTGGAGTATTTTAGAGACAGGGCTTTGAGGAGACATGGGACTGCACAGGACCTGTTAGGACTTCAACAAAAAGGCAGGAAGGGGAGGGGTTTTGCAATGTAAGGGAAAATAGCACAGATCACAGCCTCCCTTAACCATTTCTTCACTTATATGACCCTCTTTACCATGAGCATGCTTTACTCCATGTATTCATGCAGCAAATATTCCCACAACGACCAGTCTGAGGCTGGTGGAACGAACAAAGGACCTGGGCTTCTAAACATTACACCGAAGTGCTCTTTGCTGCCATCTTATTTGTGAAGTAAGAAAGGGCTTTATGGGCGGAGAATTCCTTAAGAGTTTAAATGGGTCTTACCCTGTGATGGAATACAGACACAGAGGTAACGTGCTAGCCTTTGTTCCTTTGCCCAGGTGTTTGAAATGTACAACACACGTCTGTCTAGCCAAGGATTCGATGAGATGTGAATATATATGGAATATAACTGAGATTAGCATAAGTGATTAAGCAGTTATTTTCAATGTGTAAAAACTATCACATATCTCTTCTTTTTTCCCCATAAATTGTCATGCGTATCAATAGACGCTTCTAGCAGAAGAATCGGGGTTTCATAAAATGTAAAATGGTGACATATTCCTAAGTGGCTAAAAGAGAAAATTCTACTACAGGACTGATACCGTAAATAAAATAGCAAAACGCCTTTCTGCTCCCTCATCAGCTCTTAAAGGCAATGAGTTTACAACTAGGTGTATACACTTCTGAGTGCATTGTAAAATGGATTAAAATTCTAAGTGTTTTATTGCTTTTTCCTCCAAGCAGTTTCCTTTTAGAGAGCTCAGGATATTAACTTCAAAGCATGATTTTCATAAAATATAATCCAGGCAAATAACAGGATTTACAAACCAGAGGCCTTTTGCAAAAATAAAATCCAAAGAGACTGAAATAATAAACATAAAACTAAAGCCGGGAAAGGAATATATTCACAAAAGAAGACAGATGCTCAGTGGAAAACACATAACGCTTCCTAAGGCAGAAATGGAAAGCCCTAGTGGATCGTTCATGATAGTCTCCATCACAGCGGTTGTGTAGCTTTCTTTACAAAGGTGTATCTTTGAATACTTTGTCCACTCTTGTGTGAAATGGCTTACAGCATGGCTTTTCCACTCCTTTCACTGTGAGGCCATTCCACAATTTACTACATATCACTATTGGGAAAACTCTGTAGATACAGAGCCTACATTTTTCGTTATTCAATTTCATGCCCTGACTTTTAGTTATTGTCCCCAGGGAGCATTGTAAACAATTCTTTCCCTTCATGGTGATGCATTTTGAATTCTTAGAAATTTGTATCCTATCCCCCTAAGTAACTCTCTGAAAAATTTTATAAGTAGTGTGCATCAAGTACTTAATTCCTGTGTCAACGAACAGTACATTTAGTTTTTATAATCTTGTCTCTCTCCATTTTCCTCAGACTGTTAATCAATCATCTCTTCTACAAATTCCCACAAGTTGGTCAACACCTTATATTAAAGCACTCACAAAACAATTTGGTGATCCGATTCCCATCTCACCAACGCCCTGCACAGACCCACAGTTGATTCTGAGTTTCAAACTGTAGCGCTCTTGTGTTTTGGTGCCTTGGAGGTATCTCAGCAGACCCCTCTGCAGCTCTATCACTCGCTCTATTCACGGTCAAACTCCCCCCTTTAAAACCTCAGGTGCTGTAGGTTCAGTTCTAGACTTAGCGATACCAAAGAAGTCATAACAACTTTTTACAAAAACTCATTTACTCCATATTATATATGATATATTGTAATAGTGACTTGGTATCAATTACTGATATTTAGAGGTGATTTCACTGATTTCTGTGTTCTTTCAAGTATGCGATGTCCTATATCTAATGTAATATTAACTCTTCCATATGAAGAATGTCTGAAAAACACTGCTAACTCTTCCCTGTGCAAGGACCCTATCCATGTGCATTTACCAGTTAGGACCTTTGTCGGGTGAATAATTTAATTCCTCTGAAATGTATGGTGTGTATAATTAGCACAGCCCTTGTTTTTGTTCATTTCTTTAAAATTGATAAAGCATGATCATCTGTATCAGGGAAATGCTTTTAAAATCTTAAGCCTTATTTATATAAATATTTCCTGTTTTATAAGATGATCTTGCCTTTTTACAACATGTCAGTTTTAGAGTTCTCAAGTTCCAGAATTAACATTATTTTGAAAACGATGGTTACTGTTTTATCTTAATATTTTATTGCTACTCGGATCTATGTTTTTTACCCTAAAAGAAACCAATTATGTGTAGTGAATAAATTTTTGAAAAGATTTTGACCCTGTTAGCGACTTAAATCTATGAGAACCTTTGCGATATCTTGAATTTCAGTACTAAAAGCCCCCAAAGAGTACCTCTGATGTCAAAGGACAGAAATACAGAAAAAATATTCTTTTCACACGGCCTTAAAATAATTGAACTAGTCACCTGCTACGCTCACCTTCATAGCATTCATGTTGAGGGCAATACGTCGATAGTTTACTAAGAAGAAAAACACTTTTGGAGATAAAACTAAATGTCAGCTGCCATCTTGCTGCCATAAAGTGACTTTATGGTTGTCACACATTTAGGAATGTTTACGAATAGATATAATCATTTACCCATAAGCCAACATCTACCTTTAAGCCACCTGCATGAATAAAAATACCCTAAAAATGAGGTGGCCACTTGAAAATGTGATCTTTCAAGTTACTGATCAAATTCCCGTTGCACACATAATGCATCATCACTAAGAATCTGAGAAGGATGAGGCTCACGTCATGCCTGTGGAGCCCAGTCATGTTTCAGCTTTTTATGGAGAGCCTGGTATCTTCCAGGCACTGTGTTAGCTCCTGCGGAAGCATGAAAGTTAATGGAAAGTACACCGTAAGGCCTACTAAACTGTGGGAACACAGGGAGACAACGTCTGCCTCAAACCTAACAGGACTCCTCCAAGGAGGTGATTTCATTTGTGTTCTAACTGATAAGGCCAGGTGAGCTAGAGGGAAACTTTCCAAGCCAAGGGAATGGCCTCTGCAGACTTAAAAGGGCTGATAAGGCACAAAATGATTCTGGGAGCCCGGAGAAATATGAGAGAGTAGCTGGAAATCATGGTGGAGAGAAAGAGGGAACCGGATGTTGAAGGTTTACCGTACTCAACAAAAGACTACAAGCTGTTGACAACCTGAGGGATTTGGGGCTTGGATGTCACATGGGTAATGTAACATTTTTTGTCTTGATTTTACTTTTGAAAACCAATATGACAGACCAGCGGAGGATAGATTGCAGTTGGGTAAGATAGAAAAAGACTGAATAGGTAACTATCATAGAAATCCAGAAGAGATGTGATGAACTTCTGAATTAAAACTCAGGTAGAAGACCTAGTTTTGAAGGGGTACAAAATGATGATCTGAAGAATTTAGTGACTAGGATGATGACACACACAATTAGGTGAAAGTGGCTGTATTTTTCCAGGACAGGGGAGACAGGAAGATGAGCAGGTTTTGTGGGAATATTGACGGGTACCATTTTGGACATTTGAGTTTGAAAAGCTTACGGGACCCACTGGGGGCTGGCCAGAGGACTTTGGCAAAATGATCTGCTTCTCTGGCAAAGATTTCTTGGCCTGGGATGTGGAGTTAGGTGTCATTCATGTATATAATATTGCTGAAGCCAGGAAATAATAGTTTTTGGCTTCTATATATTAAATATTATTGCACAGTTTACTCAGATATTAAGTGTCAGAATCCTGGAAAACACTAACATTCAAAAAGGCATTAAAAGACAGACATCCAGGGAAGAAATACATGGAGAAGTAAAAGGAAAAACACCAGGGGCACCTGGGTGGCTCCATCGGCTAAGTGTCCACCTTCAGCTCAGGTCATGGTCTTGTGGTTCACAAGTTCGAGCCTCGCATCGGGCTCTGTGCTGACAGCTCAGAGCCTGGAGCTGCTTCAGATTCTGTGTCTCCCTCTCTCCCTGCCCCTCCCCTGCTCCTGTTCTGTCTCTCTCTCTCAAAAATAAATAAACATTTAAAAAAAAAAAAAAAAAAGGAAGGACACCAGGCCAGGGCACACTATCACAAAAGCAAGGGAAGAGATGATTATGGGGGTATCATCGACAATGTGAAATGCTAGAAAGATGTCAGGAGAAACAAAGGCTGTCGAAGGCTGCATGGGCTTTGGAAGTGATTGCAGCAGCAGGGCAAGAACCAGGCCCCCACGGGGTGAAAAGTGGACCACAATTGCAGTCAACACCAAGTGTAAACTATTCTTTCGAAAAGCTGGGGCGTGAAGGGATGAAAATTTAAATGACTCCTAGAGAGGAGGTTTGAGTCAAGAAAATACTTCTAAGGTATAAAGAGACTCAAACATTCTTTGTGGTTGTGCGGTCAGCTAACTGGAGGAAAGGGATACAGAGACCTGAGGAGGAGAGGCAGCGCAGTGCGCTGAGTCGGGCGTTTTCCTCCAGCAGAAATCCAGACGAAGGAGTCCAGATGCTGGCGAAAGATTGGATTCCTCCAGAGTAGGGCTGAGTGCTGCAGGGGGGGTGGAGGGCACTGATGAGGGAGGATCGTCACCGAGGTGATGGACGGTGAGGCCCCTACGGTCAGCAGAAGGCTGGTCACGCGGGGGAACGTGGAGGGAGGCAGTGTCCCGAGGGCTCGCTGCGGCCCAGCAGAGGGGCAGCAGCAAGAGCGCAAGAGCGCAAGCGGCTGCACGGGGCCACCGTGCAGGGTGTCCTTAGTACGACTGCAGGTGCAGGGGGCCTGCGCACGCGTGGGCGCCTGAGAGGTGAGGGAGTCCCAGCGCCACCGTTAGGGGCGGTCGCCCTGCTGTCCACAAGGACTCGGGCGTCACTCCGGAAGACGGTGGCAGGAGGCGACGACAGATGCCGGAGCGCGGGTGCCTCCGCACTCCCTGCGTGTGGGGAAGGGGCCTGTCACTGTCAGTAGCTCAGCGTCCTGACGTTCCGAGGGCGTGCCCGTGTGAGGTGACCTTTAAGTCTGCAGTGTCTTTCCCAGGATGTGTAACAGGCCGATAACGTGGATCGCCTCGGAGGGGACCTCTTACGGATTCGGGGCCATAGACTGCCCTGTATGGAAAATCACACTGGTTTGGAAGTGCCAGGACGGAGACAGACGGGCGGCCCCCACATGTCCCAGCCCAGCGGGGACCCCTGAGCGGCCGCCCTCACTATGGAGGCCCAGGGGGAAGCCGTGTCTTCAGAGGAGGCTAAGGGGGGGTCAGGGCGGCTCTGGGGTAACCACTGTGTGTCGGCGCAGCCCCCCTCACAGCACAGCATGCTGGTGGAGCTTCATTCTGAAATTATTCTCCTCAGTAGTTTTTAGACTGAAAGCACTCAACCGGTGTCAGAAGTTCAGTTTCAAGTTTCCCTTTTATTTTTGCAGAGAACATGGAGCCCAGGCTAAAACGGTTCCCAAACGCAGTATTCTTCACTGCGCACAATAAATCATCAGCTTTCTAGCCCGTCAGTGAACAAGGAAGTTGGCAGAGGATAATGCACTGTTCTCTTGAGAGCCAAGATTCTTCTTTACTTATATTCTTATTTTCTATAAAAGTTTATGGCTTTTTTGTTGTTGTTGCTGTTGCTCTTAAAAGAATCGTACCCTCCCCTTCACACAGGAGAGTGAAGGATTTCTTTTTATTCTGAGGAAATCTAACCAGCGCATTGGCCCAGTGTTGATGTAGCCCCACAGAGGACGAGCAAAGATGAATGGAGCTGTGGAGACCCGGAGAGCAGATATCTGCTTCCTCAACCCCGCTTTCTGGTTAAACAGGCTACTGTTTTGCTTTAAACAGTCTTTCTTCCCTCCTCCCCCACCCCCACTCAGTACCCTGTGACTCTGTAGGAAGCATCCCGCCCATCGCGGAGAATAAAATGATTCTAATTAGATGGGTTCTGCCTGGCCCAGATAGTTTCTGGCTTCTATACATTAAATCTTACTGCCCAGCCCTCCCTCTGCATCACAGGGAAGAATGGCCAAGCTCCCCTCCTCTTCGTGTTCTCTTTGAGAAGAGCTCAGTGCCACACGCGGAGCACTCAGCACTGTCACTTTGCTGGGTCGGGTTCTGTGCGGGACACTCCGAGACCAGCCACGCGCTCTGCCACGCTTTGCAGCCTCTGCTGGGGGAACCGGTGTCCGGGGGCGGATGCTCCCCTTTCCTCCAGCCTGGAAGTCCGTCAAGAAGCTGTGAAATGTCAGGTGTTTCACTTTGTTCCTGCTACTGAGGGGCCTCCTCTCAACCTGCAGAATGAAGGCAATTCACCAAAGACTTCTTGAAAGGGCTGCGAACTGCTCGTGAGGGTGGTCAGCATTTGAAAACCGTAGCGGTGTGAGCTGCATCAGTACCTGTGCCCAGCCCCCGGCCTCCATCAGGGCGAGGGTCCATTTCTGCCCCTAGACAAGAGCTTTGTATTCCAAGGGCATTATTCCTACCCTAAGTATTCCATTAACATAGCAGCACACACAGCATTGTGCAGACTTTCGTCCAATTCAAATACAACCAAAGGGGGTTTTTGCACTTGTTGCATTTATTTTAAATTTTTTAGTGTTTCTTAAATTTTGAGAGAGAGCGCGCGAGCGAGCGTGGGGTAAGGGGCACAGAGAGAGGGAGACACAGAATCCAACACAGGCTCCAGGCTCCGAGCTGTCAGCACAGAGCCCAACACGGGCAAACTCATGAATCTTGTGACCATGAGCTGAGCTGAAGTCAAGACACTCAACTGACTGAGCCACGCAAGGCCCCTATTGGGTTTATCTTAAAATAGAACTCATATAGCTAGAAATAAAGACTACTGGCCAGCCACTTTGGATGATAAAAATAATTGTTGCGCTTTGTAGGGCACGA
Organism: Hyaena hyaena; assembly: GCF_003009895.1. NCBI lineage: Eukaryota > Metazoa > Chordata > Mammalia > Carnivora > Hyaenidae > Hyaena > Hyaena hyaena. Next base: position 1,321,970 of record NW_024081118.1, read on the forward strand.
CCCCGGGTGTCCTTCCTAACTTAGTGCTTTACATGAAAGGAAAGATGAAATGGGGGCCTGGGTGGCTCAGGCAGCTCAGCGTCTGACTTCAGCTCAGGTCATGATCTCACGGTCCGTGACTTCATCAAGCCCCACATCGGGCTCTGGGCTGACAGTGTAGACCTTGCTTGAGATCCCCTGTCCCTGTTTCTCTGCCCCTCCTCCACTCACACTCTCCCTTTCTCAAAAATAAATAAACATTTTTATAAAGGCAAGATAATATGGTTACATGGTATGTGTTTACTGTAGCTTCAAAGATTACTGTATAAGATGACTGTTAAAGAGTCTTCCTAAATGATATAAAGTTTCCTCTGGCTTCTTACACATCACATGCAGACAGAGCATAGTAAATGCGCTTTGGTGTCTGTGTGTTCAAGGCTTGTGTCTTGTTTCATATTAAATAAGGTTTTCCTTTAAGATATTTTATTATAAATGCCAGTGAGTCTTCCTGGGGAGAACTGATATTGGAAGAAGAAATAGTGTTTTGCACGTACAATCTAGTGAGATCACCTCCCTTTTCATTCTACCGCCTCGTGGCTATTTGTACCTTTGAAAATATAAGTGTAGATATTAGGTGAGATAATAGCGGGTGACGCATGGTGAGAAGCGCACACCGCACTGCGGTGCTGTTGCATCAGAACACGGGCTGGGGTACATTTTGAAGCAGCACCTGGACTCCTCACCCCCACACAGCACCGAGGACCACAGTGTCCCGGCATCTCCCCGTGGGCCTCCCCCTCCCTGGGCCACCAGAGAGCACACCCGCCGAGCCTTCCAGGATGGGCCGGCGCCTCTAAAACCGAGATGAATTTCTTTCTGTTTCTTCCACGGCGATGGAATTGGGCGGGAGCCGAGCGGCTATGGGAAGGGCCTGGGGAGCCATGTGCAGGGTCTGGGGAAGAAAACGCGGAGCGGCCACAGGTCACCCCGCATGTCTGCTCCGCGAGGGGGTGCAGGCCACAGGCCAGTCCCCGCGACACGCAGCCGAGGGAAAGAGCAGGGCGGAGCACACGGGGCGTTTCCAGGCTTCTCCCGTTTGGTGGTTGAAGGAAGTCCCAGGGCCAAGCCCGCCTTCAGGGGACAGGAAGCACACCCCTCGGGGGTCGGGGACAAGCCCTCAGGAGACAGAGTCCGTACGGGGGGGGGGGGGGGGGCCAGCCTGGCGCCTACAAGGGGAAGGCCCTGCTCAGCGATTTGTAAAGCCTGCCTGAGCTTCGGAATTACAAGCCTTCATTCGTAAGTTAGAAATAGCAATAATTAGTTTGGATAGAGACATGTGTTAACCAGAGATAGGAGCCTGCATGAGTTAGTGGTTTGCATATGCATACATAGTTTTTGTTGTTTTTTTTTTAAGCTCATTTATTTATTTTGAGAGAGAAAGAAAATGAGTAGAGGAGAGCGACAGAGAGAGTTCTGCACTGTCAGCACGGGACCTGATGGGGGGCCAGGGGGGCTCAGTCTCACGAAGGGATCATGATATCATGACCTGAGCTGAAATCAAGAATTGGACACTCTACTGACTGACTGAGCCACCCAGGCGTGCCCCCCTTTCTTAAATGTTTATTTATTTTTTAGAGAGAAAGACAGACAGAGCGTGAGGGGGGGAGGGGCAGAGAGAGAGAGGGAGACAGAATCCAAAGCAGACTCTGAGCCCTCAGCACAGAGCCTGAAGCGGGGCTCAAACTCACAAACCATGAGATCATGACCTGAGCTGAAGTCGGACACTTAACCCAGCGAGCCACCCAGGCGCCCCTGCTTACCTGGTTTTTGTCTTTAAATTCCTTCAACTATTTTAAAGCAGTGTCTAGCTCTTTTGAATTTTGTGTTTGGTCATGTGAAGAATGCATGAATATTGGTCCTTTAAATAGGCCTGATGACTTATAGCGGGCAAAACCCTTTACGCACACCTGTCCCCGACATGACCATACTGACTGTGTCTGGCTTGTTGACTCTGCTTTTCCAATGCCTGGAACAGTGTGGAGCAAGTAGGAAGCACTCAGTACTTTCCTGAAAGGTGGGGTAGAGCTTCTTCTGTGGGGAGACTGCTGGGTATGGTCAAGGGGCTGGAGGAATGCATTCCGTCCCCTGGGGGAAAGTTCAAGAAGGCACAGCCCTTTGCATGATGGTTTTGCAGAAATGTCCAGGCAGGAAATCGGAAAACCTCCTCTCTGAGAGGATGCAGACGATTACTTTATCGAATGTATCTGTGCCCATACCCAGCTCGCGAGGTGGTGGTGAGAGCGAGATACGCTGAGGAACATTAACGTTCCCTGAAAACTTCAAAACCTCAGTGCCCATTTTAGGTGAAGAAAGGTTAGGCCGCTGTAGGTTGGATGGACCAATCAGCAGTTTTTCCAAGGCAAGAAATGCAGATGTGTTACATCTAAGCCTTTCGATGCACCCGGCACTTTTCTCACAGCTTTCAGTGGAATGATCTACTTATATTAAAACCATTCCTCTGAGATAGTAATGGCCGTTACCTCCATTTTGAGGAGAAAATCTCGAGGCCCAGGGAGACTAAGTACTTGGTGCAAGGACTCTGGCTGGTGAGTGGTGGAGGAGCTGGGGTGGGACACAGAGCGTCTGACTCCGGGCTGGTAGCACGTTCCCCGCCCCCCTTTGCAGAAGTATTAAATTAGCGTAGTCATCTCAGTAGAAAGATGACATATTGGAAAGACTATACTAGGTTTTGAAAAAAATGCGGTGAATGTCCACATGGACCACTTAGTTTCACACGAGTTACCTAATTGACTCCTCATCTACCCCTGTGGGGGATAAAAAAGGTATTTTTCCCATTTTACAAATCAGAAGTCTCAGTCATCGAGAGTTTACCTTGTCCAAGGTCACCCAGTGAGCGTTCCATGTGGACTTCGATTCGGAGTGCTCTCTGTCCAAAGCTGTGTTTGAAAATACTTTAGCACGCTGAATGTTAAATCTCTTCTACCAGCCAAAATGCTGCCATCCGTATTCAGCAAAGGTGGATAGCAAAGGAGCTCACAACTTCCTTGCTCTTCATTGATTTTGTTTGTTCTTCGAGATCTTCTGATGAAAGCCCTCAGGCCCATTTGTATTCTGGTGTCTTTGTGGTCCCTGCTGAGTTGCAAGATAGCTTTTAGTAATCCCGCCAAATCAGCCCCCGCTGACCAGCCTCAGGGGTCATCGTAAAGTACTTAAGGGATTCTCATCTGTTGAATGTTCTCATCAGGCAAAACATTCTAACTCTTCTTTGAAGAAGAAAGGTAATTTTGTACCCTGCTGAGAAATGAGATAGAACTAAATTATATTTGAATGGAGAATGCTGTTTTAGAGATTTGATTACCAACATGAGGAAGGACTCTTAAATCTAAGCTTGCCTTAGAAGACGATGGACATCCCAGAAAGGTTTTCTAAACCACCAGCATTGAATTTCTTGGTTTTAATTTTTCCAACTACTCTCAGAACAGCAATCTGTTGTTTACTGTGTGTTTTCTAGGAGCTCCGTTATGCTGCTTAAGATCAAAGAATTCAAGTGGATAACACATTGTTCTTTTTTCTTGTTTTCATACACACAGAAAGGGAGGCATGTAAGCAGGGACCAGAGAGATGTGGCTCTGAAAAACTGGTTCCCTGCAAGCCTAGGACTTAGACTCCTCGCACCAGATCTTCCCCTGATGGTGATGCTTGACCTTCTGGGAGCCTGATTTCCTTGTATGTAGGCAAAGTGTGGTCAGGATGAGAATGCCCTGGGGGCAGTGACCTTGATGTTCTTTTCAGTATCTCCACCACTTTTGAACCAGGAAGTCAGAAATAGTAGAAGTCTTTAAATGCCTGGTGAAGTACTGATTAAACGCCACACCCCAGAAAAAAAGCCCAGCATGGCATTCAGGACCCTTCAGTTTGTCCAGCTCCTTCCTCAGCCTTGTTTTCCTCCCAGTACTTTGGGCACATGGCCTACTCTTAGTAGGTGTACGCTCTCCTCTCCACCTGCCTGCTCCCCTCACTGTCAAAAGCCCTGATTATCATTTAGGGTCAACTCCAAGGCCACTTCTGAGGCCTTTCTCCAGTCCTAGATGAATTTGAATCATTCCGTCCTCTGTAGACCTACAGGACTTTGCTTATGGTCCTAATAAAGCATTTATTTCTACAGATCTTGTATTATTTGTTTATTTATTCCACAAATATTTATTAATACTCAGTTGTGGGGGCGCCTGGGTGGCTCAGTTGGTTAAGTGTCTGACTTTGGCTTGGGTCATGATCTCGTGATTCATGGGTTTGAGCCCCGCATCGGGTTCTGTGCTGACAGATCAGAGCCTGGGGCCTGCTTCAGATTCTGTCTCCCTCTCTCTCTCTGCTCCTCCCCCACTCATGCTCTATCTCTCTTTGTCTCAAAAATAAATAAAAACTATAAAAAACAAAACACTCAGCTGCATACCAGCCAGTATGCTAGGGCTTTAGATGAATCATCTCATTTGCCCTTCACAGCAATCCACTCACTCACTATTCATTCTTTCATTTAACTAGTACTTACTGAATGCACGTTAGTTAGCAGACAGTGTCATAGATGCTGGAGTTGAGCACTGTACAAGTGAGAAAGCATCTCACCCCCTGAGGGTGTTTACCTTCTAACGGAAAGACGCAGACTTGGAAACATGTCCAGAAATAAGATAATTTCACATAATGGTAAGCTGTTAAGAAAAGTCAGTAACGCAAATACAAGTTGCTGGTGTGAAAGGTAATGACAGAGGAAGTAGAGTTAACCTAGGTGATATCTGCCTCCGGGGCAGTGGCACACCTCACGCATCCGAGCGTTACCCGGGGCCCAGCACGGGGAGGTACACCTTGTGGTCATTCAGAAGTCTTCGTCGGATCACGGCCACAGCGTTGAACTTAGTGATCTGTGAGCACCCAGCGTGTGCTGCTGAGACTTAAGGAAATCGGACGAAGGTGTATGTGTGAGATTGCAGGTGTGCAGGGACTGCCCGGGGTCGCCCTCGCGCCTGAGCAGCAAAGCGGTCAGCTCTGACGTTTCCCTCCAGCGGAGCAGAAGCCGTGCTTTACCCAACTCTGAGGCTGTTGCCCCTTTGACTTTGGAGTGCACTGTACTTTTAGTCTTTCCGGCAGTAGAAACTACCTTTATTATTCTGTTTGGCTTGGATGAATGCAGCATTGAACTTGCATTCTGTACAGTGCACAGCACACGATCATACAAACACAGTCTAGCAAGAAGCAAAGGAGAGCCAGTCTAGGACTAAAGCTTTGCTGTGCCCAGCCCCGTGTTTTCGTTCACGAACACTGCCAGTGAATACTGCTAATGTCATCCCAGGCCAGCGTCGAAAACACTGCTGTGAAATGACGACCAGCCAGAGCAAGGAGGGGTTGGGAAAGGCCATAAACATGAACTATTAGGACTCACATTGTGGGCTCTCTCATTTAGATGCCTCTTGTCCTGCACAGAAGTGATTTTTCCAGCCGGTGGGAGAAGACCCTGGTGTTAATCGGGAGTAACATGAAGTTATGTGGGTGTGGGGGAGCGTCTACTCCCAGGAGGTCTCCTTCCCCGGCTTCAGCCACAGAGCCTGCCACGGGACAGAGTGCTCCCCAGTGCAGCGCTTTCCCAGCCCATGTCAGAAAGAAACCCATGACCCTGTACGTGGAATTCAGCTCCAAGAAGCTCAGCTGAAGGCCCAGACACCGAGCCTGCCCTGGGACGTGACGCCTGCAAGCTGCTAGTGGAGTGGGCGTCCTAAAGAGGAACTGGGAGGTCAAGAATGTGCTAATCTCACCTTTTGTCAAGAGTGATTTGTAGGCGTCTGGGTGCCCTTCTGTTTCAGATCTGACATTACCCAACTTGCTAGTTTAACCACATAGCTGTGTCCGGAAATCCCCTACAGTCAGGCCAAGAAAAGGTAGTGCTTTGAATTACAGTTAATTCATTTCCATAGAGTTCGGCGATATGAACACGGCTATCAAATCCTTTACATTCTGGTGGCTTGTGGGGTCCCATGATCATTGTGATGGGTGGCAGTTCTCTTGAGTGCACAGTGGTCCAGTGTGGGGACCAGGGTGGGTGCCTACAAGGAAAATGTTTCACCAAAACACAAAGTCACCTCCCTGGGCAATATTCATAGTTTCCAAAAGAGCGAGTGCTTTCTGAATGCTTCATGACTGACCTGGCCCTGATTCCCTCCTTAGATGCGCCTCTTTGCTTTATAAACCTATCACTTGCTGAATACGGTTTTGTGAGCACTTTTTCCTGGCGGTACGACAGGTTGTGTTGACTATGGCTTTGTCCGTTGAGTTTCAAAGGGCATTTTCTGCCTGACGTTAGATCTTGGAAGTTTTAATTAGCAGTGGGATAATTGGAGTTTGTAAAGGAAATGATTTTAGCCAAGGGATTTTGGAGACGTGGCCTTAATCTTCATGGTCCATGTGCGATTTCCATTTTTTCTAATATTTGTTTTAATAATATAACTAGCTTTTGGCCAAGACGAAGATAATCCGTTTATATAACACAGTCCTTAGTAGTGTGAATTTTAGTGCAGTTATCTAATTAAAATGAAATGATTTGTTGAGTTTTGAGTGTGGTACTCACGGTCTTTTCTCCCTCAACGAGAGAAACAACGGGGAAAGTAAAAGACGTGTCTGTCCGCTGGGTACCTGAAGTACGGGAAACGCAAGGAAATGAAGGCATGAATAATTCAGGCCAGGATTTCTTCTTTTCGCTTTGAGCTTGTAATTTTTCATCTCCTCCACCATCCATTTTGGCTTGGGCGTGTATCTGGAAGATTAGCTTAGCGATATCAAAAGCACCATCTTTAATAATTTTCAGGCTACTGGTGAACGGAACCAAATGTACCCTCGGAAGTGCATTTAAGGAATGTATGAAAACCTGTACGTAGCACAGGTCACGGGTGTGTGTTAATTGTATGAAAGGACTCTGGACGATCGGAAGGGTGAGCCCAGTAGCAGAGACAGAGGTGCGGAGGGTCAGCCTGGGGTCCAGGTACCTACACACCCTCTTCCGGGACAGGTTCCATCAGCATCCTGTCTCCCCGCTTCCTCGTCTCTCAGAGCTGCAGAAATGATGGATGGCATGATGTACTGAGTACGTTTCATATAGTGCCCAGCGTGTAATCTGTGCTCCAAAAAGGCACCTCTTACTGCAAAATAATTAATCGCAGAGCTTTCTAAATACAAAGCAACTTCATTGTGTTAAGAAGAGCTATTAGCCAAATTTAACTCTGCACCTAGCTTTCCAGCAGCACATTGAAGAAAGACCTCTGGCAGGATCTTTCTAGATGAAAATTAAATGTTCATTTATCATTCAGTTCGTATCAAGCACAGCGAAAGCTATTAGAAGAGTTGTATTTTGCAGTTTGTAATTTTCTTTGCAGCCTCTTGCTAAGGTGTCCTTGTTTGGGTAACACAGAGGTAATTTAATCAACCTTCCAGACCATCCATCTCTCCTCTCCAGGCTCATTATGTTTCCATCCGGCCATAGGACACAAGCAATAACTGGAGGTTGCTCATCGTTTTCTATCTCGATAGATTCCTCTGTCTGCACACACCTGGGCCCTTCTCTGGCTCTGTATTATGGCCCCCACGATGCCCTCTCTGAGTTGGCGTCCTCTTGGCTGCCTGCTGAGGATGTTCTTCTTTAGCCATTGGATTGGCGTTTGCTCTAATCTTTATCCTTTGTGACAGCTTCCCACACTAAGTCTGGTCTAAAGAAATCAGAAAGTATTAAGTATAAGAAGACCCTGGTCTTAGAACATAGAAGGAAAAATGACTTTTAAAAAACACTTTGATGTTAGCATCAAGATTTCATGGATGATTTATTGATGAAATCTAGAAGGTCTAAATTCAAACATTTTACTCTATTGTCAGTAATGGTTTAAGGACACCTGGGTGGCTGAGTCGATTAAGCATCTGACTCTTGATTTTGGCTTAGATCATGATCTCATAGTTGTAGGATCGAGCTCCGTGTCGGGCTCTGCACTAAGCATGGAGTCTACTTGAGATTCTCTCTCCCTCTCCCTCTTTTTCTCCCCCTTTCTCCCTCCCTCCCTCTCTATCCTTCTCTGTTTCTCTCCCCCATTCATGCACTCACGCGCGCTCTCTCTCTCTCTCAAACAAAGAAATTATAATACGGTTACAAAGTTGTGAAATTAACTCTTGAATTAGTGGAAAGCTACAAGTATGTCCTATCTGTGGGGGATACTTGTTATTAAAAATTATTTATTTTATTAACATTTTCTTTCCAATAGAAGAGGACTCATGTCTAGGACTTCTCAGAGTTCTAAGAATATATGTGAATAAGTTCACAGGCAAATTCTCTAACTTTGAATTATGCTCCTTGATTCTTGTTAATTATTGATTCCTGAACTCTTGATATACTTGTACTAGATATTGTTGCCAGTAGAAGCTGGCCTCCAGCCCTGGCCTTTCCTGTATTACTTAGAAAAGAGCTGTTTTGATGATGAGCATATAAGGAAATGTACTTATAAAGGTTTGGTTGGATCACAGACTTTGATTGAACCTAAAGATTTTCATTTTTGCTTTATTGTATTCCCATAGACACTGAGTCAGGGACGTATCATTATTTGCATGTACATTGACGGGACTGCATGCCAGAAATTCGTGTACTGAAGTCTCGGAAGTCTTTGCTCTAAAGGATCTCTCCCATAGAGTCATCTCAGGGCACAGCCTCCAAGTGTAGCTTTATTTGAATTTTCCCCAGTGGGTCACGAACAAATGAAGCATCGCTTAAGGAGTAAATGTCGATAGTGTATTTGTTTGTTATTGTCTTATGAATCCAGGCAAATCCCTCTGTTTCTTTTGTGTTTCAAAAGAACAACCTCTACGTACGAGCTTAATCAAGAAGCGCAGATAGAGTTAGGAGAGGGAGTTCTTTATTATCTGTCTCTGAGGAAGGAACATAAAACATCACACAGAAGAAACATTTTCAAAACAAAGGAAAATGCTCTGACAAACGTCCTTCAAAACTTTCCCAAAATAAGTCATCTTTGGTAAGTTAAACATTGTTTTGGTTGAGAGCTTCTCAAAATCTCCACATAAGTGCATATGTTTTGTTTTAAGAGATGGAAGAATACATCCTCCTGAGCAATGAATGTTTTACCTGCTCACTGCACACTCACCCAGCATAAGAAGGAACAGCCTTCCCCTGTGAGATCTGGGGCACAGGTGGCACAACTAGTCACCCGCCATGTTCGGAATATTGGCCTGGCAACAGCTGCCTCCTGTGACTCCCAAGGACCGTCCTTCCCAGGTCCGCTCTCAAGGTCCAGGAGAGGGACTCCCGTGGACGCCCATCACCCGTGTTCCGTGACTGCACACAGAAGAGCTTGCCTTGGTGGGCGAGTGAGGGGGTTATCCCCTTGTCCAGGTGGGATATACTGCCTCCCTTTGGGACGGCCCCCGGGTGACTGATGGCGAGGAAGGGTTATCCGGCTGTATCCCGTCTGAAAATGAAATTCCCAATCATGTGTCAGTCTTCGATAGTGAAGATTATTGATGAAAATATCCATTACCTGTAGTGTTATTGTATCCCCGGCTAGATTGGTTTTCAGCCTGTGAGTCAGCCGTCCTCACATGGAGCTGGACGGATGCCCATCTGACCCTGAGCTGATGGATCACTGCATGTTTTCATGGCCGCTTTTAAAACCCAAAAAGTTTGTGTTGCATTAGCCATGCTTTAGGTCGAGTGAAATGTGGTGATTCTAGAACAATTCTTTATTGTCCCATCTTTGAACAGTTCTCTGCGGTATTCATGGTAATAAATAAAAGCCTACCAAATGCTTTTATTTTCCACCAGAGACTACATGGGTGACACTACTCAATCTAATAATATAACATAAGGCTCCAGGGGTAAGTGCTCCCACACACTTCAATCTAGTTTTTTCTCATTGTTGTTTCAGAAATGTATCATTTTCTTATTAAAACTAGATATGCATTACGAAAAGTTTAGGACATATCAAGAGACGAAAGGAAGAAAATAAAAGCAAGCATCATTTAGTGCCAACCATGTCAATATTGTTGTGAAGATATTTTCAGTCTTGCTTCAGTCAGCTATCTGTACATTTTTCTAGCAGATTTAGATGCTGTGAAGCAAACTCTTACAACCCTTTGATGTATAAGAATTCATTTCATTTTAAGGATGTAACAGTTTCATGTAAGGATATTAACTGTTTATGTTAAGTCTGTTACAAGTATATTTGCCCATTTATCTTTATGCTTTCAATTTTGTTGTTGGTATTTTTGGATTTATGCAACGTTTAGTGTGTGTGAGGTGTATCCACTTTTATGCTTTCTGACTTTAGCGTTCATGCTTAGGATTATAGCTCTTCCACAGTTCAGTTATACAAATATCCATCTATATTTTCTTATACTTTATGGTTTTAAACTTTCTAGCATATACTTTTCTCACACAAGTCTAAACTAAGTCTAAACTTTCTAAACTAAGCCATTTAAAAAGTACAGATCTCAGAGTCACATCTATGTTTTCAAAACGATGCCAGTGCTGGGATGTGGCCATGAAGTATTATAATGTGAGGACATAGACTGAGAACAAGTTATTTTTAATGATGTAAATGAATTCTTAGTAGATTAAGACGATGCCGACAAGAATGCCCTTAATTATAGGATGACACATGCCGTTACTGGGCGGGTTGGAAACCACAGGGCTCGGAGAACAATAGCTTCTTAGACTCTGGTCCTGACTCCAGTCGTGCTTCGTTCGGAGATGCTGGGCCGTCCATCTGGCCCTCAGAACTGCCGTTCGCCCTTGGGTCAAGGGAGGGCTTAGACCCCTAGTTCCCATCCTAGTGAGTCACCCACGGCACCAACGTGCTGTCCCCGCAGGGACTGAGGGGACCAAGTAGCCAAGGTAGCAGCTCCTTTCTTTCAGGATGAGACAGACTCCGGTGTAGGAGCAGGAGGGAAGGAAATGTGCTGAGCAGGTGTCTGCCGCTTAGAGCCACAAGCAGTTCTCTCGCCTCGGAAGGACGGGACGTGGCTTCTAACACATTTATTCAGATTTGTTGTAACAGAGGACAGCAGTGTGCTACTGTAAGCTGGACTGTTTGGTACATTTTATTTATTTATTTTTTAAATGTTTTATTTTATTTTTAGGAGAGAGAGAGAGATGGCGTGAGCAGGGGAGGGTCAGAGAGAGAGGGAGTCACAGACTGAAACAGGCTGCAGGCTCTGAGCTGGCAGTCAGCACAGAGCCCGACGTGGGGCTCGAACTCACGAACCGCGAGATCATGACCCAAGCGAAAGTCGGACGCTTAACCGACTAAGCCACCCAGGCGCCCCTGTTTGGTACATTTTAAATGGTGATTCCCTGTTGGCTCTATGTGAGCCTTTAGCAGTAAGTAACGCTAAGGGCACCACTCTGCTAAGAGCACCCACCAGTGTGGAGTTTGTCCTGCGGTCGCCTGGAGCCCGAGAAAGCAAGCTGTCTGCCCAGGGTGGCACCAAAACATAGGCAGCAAACAGTGAGACACGGGCACAGCTGGCCAGAGTGGGCCTGGGCCGGAGACTGCTGTCCGCCACTCCGGGGCAGTGGCAGAAGCAGTGAACGCTACCCCTGAGTGTACGCTGGGAGCCAATGAAATCGGAGGGTACACCCAAAACCCTGTGAAGAGCTTGGCTCCCTGACATTCTAGAGCGTGCGCTCTAGTTGGGGAAAGAGATAATGAAAAAGGCAAATAGAAAATCATTAAAGATTATCGCAAATGCTTTAAAGAAATTAAGCAAATTAAGTGGCTTGAGTGGCCAAGAGCAGAGGTATGTTAAATCAAATGTTCAAAGATACCTCCACCCTCCACACGTTCAAGGAGGGTTCTCACAAACGTGTTATCTGAGCATAGAAATCGTGACGACCTGGTCATTGGAACCCTTGGGGAAAGTGCATCCCAGGTGCAGGGAACAGCTGTGGATGTCAGCCTAAGGGAATACACCTGCAGTGTTCTAGGAAAGATGATAGGAGGCCATTGTGGTGGGAGTGGGGTGTGTGGGAAATATGGAACATCAAATCAGAGAGAGACACTGCAGTCGAAGCAAGCAGCAGTCAGCTCGTACAAGACCAGAACCTGAGTACCACGGAAAGCTGTCCGAGGGATTTAAGCAGAAGAGAGAAGTGATTTGATCTCATGTTTAAAAGATACCGATAGAGTAAAGTAGCCCAGAAATAAACACATGCACATACAGTTAACTAAGTTTTGACAAAGGAGCCAAAAATACTCCCAAACACTAACTCAAAATAAAGTCAACTTATATGTAAGACATGAAACCATAAAACCCCTAAAAGAAAACATAAGGGAAAAGCTCCTAGATATTGGTCTTGGCAATGATTTTCTTTGGATATGATATCAAAAGCAAAGGCAATCAATAAGCAGTGAGACTACATCAAACTATAAAGCTTCTCCACGGAAAAGAAACAGCAGAGTGAAGAGGCAACCTATGGAATGGGAGAAAATATTTGCAAACCATATATCTGAAAAGAGATTAACATCCGAAATATGTAAAGAACTCATGTAACTCAATAGCAAAAAAATAAAATAAAATAAAAATCTGATTTAACAGTGGGCAGAGGACCTGAACAGACATGTTTTCCAAAGCAGACAGAAATACTCACAGGTACATGAAAAGATGCTCAACGTTACTAACCAGCAGGGAAATGCAAATCACAAGCAGGATTAGGTATCACCTCACACCTGTTAGAATGACTAGTATCAAAGAGACAAGAGATGACAGGTGTTGGTGAAGATGTGGAGAAAGGGGAACCCTCTGACACTGTTGGTGGGAGTGCAAAATGGTGCAGCTACTGTGGAGAACAGTATGGAGGTTCCTAAAGAAATTAAACGTCTATCATACGACCCAGAAATCCCACTTGGAGTTATATAGCTGGAAGAAACTAAATCACGGGATTGAAAAGATACCTCCACCCTCCACGCGCACTGCAGCTCTAGTCACAACAGCCAAGACGTGGAACAGCCCGGTGCCCACGGACAGAGGAATGGGTGTGAAGAAGAAGAAGGTGTGAGATGCATGTATTCAGCCATGAGGAAGAAGGAAATCCTGCAGTTGAGATAACACAGATGGGCCTTGAGGCCATGATACTGAGTGAAGGACGTCAGGTGGAAAAGGCAAGAGTGTAAAATCTCACTTATATGTATACTGTTTTTAAAAAAAAAGCTGTCTCAGTCAGAATAGCATGCAACTCTTGATCTTGGGGTTGTGATTTGAGCCCCACATTGGGCATAGAGATTACTTAAAAAAAAGTTTTTTAAGATTAAAAAATGCCGAATTCACAGAAACAGTCGTCTGGTGGTTTCCAGAGCTAGGAAAGCAGGGAAGTGGGGAGTCGGTGGCAAAAGGGCACGAACTTCCGCTTACAAGGTGAATAAGGTCGGGGGTCTAGTGCCCAGCCTAACAGTGCTGTATTGTGTACTTGAAAGCCGCTAAGAGACAGTAGTCCTCAAATAGTCTCCCCACTCACACCTGCACACAGGTTTAATTATGTGAGGCCCTGGACGTGTTAAGCAACCTTGTTGTGGTAACCATCTTGCAATCTATGCACGCGTCAGGTGATCTTGTTGTACACCTGAACCCTACATGGTGCTATATGTCAGTCTTCAGGAAGGTGGGAAAAGCCAAGGCCACCACGGCTGCCCCGTAGAGTACAGACTCTGGACTCTGGAGACGGTATAGCCTGGAGAAACCTAGTGACCGAGGAACCTAGCCTTCGGGACTATGATGGAGGACATGAGAAATGATCATGTTAAGGATGGATTTAGAAAGCAAATGGCTGTGTTCCTTCCCATCCAAGACTGTCCTGTCAGCTCTAAAATTCAGAGTTTCTACATTTTATTCCTAGGAGAGGTATTTTTCCTTTTTATAAGCTCATTTAAAATATGTCATTTATAATTAATGTCAAATTTTGAAATAACCTAAAAGAAAGTTGGTTTCTTTTAAGTATCTAATATTCGTATTGCTAAGAGAAGATAAATTTACTTTTTATCTGGAAATTAATGAAATCATCTGTCATTTCTGCATATGAAAGTTTTTAACTGGTCTCCCATAGCCCAGACAGTGAAGAAGGGAAACGTTTTTTTGTGTAGTATTTGTCTAGGTTCATGTGATAAAGAGACTTTCTCCTTAAAAATGCCGAGCCAAACATTTTTACCATATATGTATGCAAGAAAATGAAGCAAATTGAAGTCACAGAGTTTAGCAACTATAGATTAAAAATCTAAATAATTAACAATAGCTCAAAGGATACCCCCTAGAACCTTCCACCAATATTCGGCTTTATGTCTTTCCTGTTTTTCTTCTAACTTCCTTGGACACGGACTCCTCAAAGCCAGCTACGATGACCTGAAAGATCATCACACAACTTGTACTTAGAAACGCACTCTACTGGTCCTGGCTTTGCAAGAAGTTGGCCACGTGCTACAGAGCACGTCGTTTCTCTCTCTGAGAACTGGTTTTCTGATCATTAAAATGAAGAGACTGCACAAGATAATACCAAAATTCTTTCCAGTTCTAAGGTTTTAAGATTGTCCCTCTTCAGATTTTCACACGTAGTCAACATACTGCATCTCTAGGTTTTTGTGCTGGTGGCTCTCTGTGTCCCAAGTCCTCACATGGCCCACTCTCGTGTAGCAAACGGCCTCCTGGACACCTCTACCTGGATCGTGCATGGGCACCTCAAACACGCCGTGCCCAACGGGACTCTTAATTTTGCCCAGTAACAACTGTGTATACATTCCTCATGCTTGTCTACACAGCTGTCTGTCCCTGAGTCTAATGCCCCACCTTTCTGACAAGTGACCCTCCACTTCCTTACCTACTTACCTGAGTCCGTAAGACTCAGCTGAAGAGTCACCTTCTTGGGTCACATTTTTCCAAGCCCACTTCCTCTCAGGTAAATTTTCTACTCCCTTCTGTAGTATCCCGATTAAACTAAGATTACAGCACCCGCACGAGTGTATCACACATGTAATTTACTTACTCGTTTATGCGTTTACATTTTGAAATCCTCGTAGGAAGGTATCGTTTCCTAATTCTGTGATTCCACCCTCCACTTAGAGTGTATCACATGATTGGTGAGTAGCAAGTATTGAATGAATGAATGAGTGAGTGAAAATGAAAATTCCATGAAGTGAGGGTTGCTCGTGTCCGTATCCTGTCTGGTTTATGTCCACCCACCGATAGCCCCTTCAAGACGTGGAGAAGCCTCTGGTTCTCTTGCCCAATTTCGCCAGCTCACCTGCTCACCTGCTCAGAAGACTCCCATAAATACCAACCTTCACTCGTTTGCAAGCTTCCTTTTGCTGTGGGCATTCCATGTCCTTTTTATGAGAATCCTGTCTCGCAGAGTGCAGAGACCCAATTTTCTCTTTCTTTCTTATCTTTCCTGAAGTCAAGACCAAAATAATGATGTCTAGCCAGTTTTTAATAGCTGTTTGTTTCTTGAACCCCATATGTGATTTAGTTCTCACGTGGTAACAACTAAACTTTTTTAACGCAGGCATTTATATATAAACCAGTCTCATCATGAGCAATTAACAAATACACTTCTAGCTCTTCAAAATGTTAATGAAATTTAGACCTGACACTTAGCTCTCATGCAGTAAGTGTACTTGGGTAAATAAGCCGCCGGATTTGAGTATCAGAATTTTTCTCGGCCTCATCTTCACATACACCTTACTCCCTGGTCTGGCTGGAAGACATCAACTGACTTGATTTATTTTAGCAGGGTCAGGAAATCATCAGTGACATGTAAAAATGGTAGAATCAGCTTTTCTTCCCCTTCTGTTTTTTAAAGTTACTACTGCTAGAGTAATTAGCAAGACAGGCCCATACCAACTGGAGACACATTGCCTTTTAAGACAAGTTTCTTTCTCTGAGATCCATTGCTATCACAGATCCTTTAAGGTTTCTCTGAGACAGCTTTCTCAGGCCTGCCTTCTTTCCTCAGGTAAGTAGCACTTTGTCACTCTGTGGCCATTTTCTTCCCCTGCCTTTCTGCCTGACATTTCTTGATAGAGTCAGGAATGGCCCGTTGTTAGTTAATTTATCTTTGAAAAGATCACAGCTCCGTCGGCAGGATTGAACACGATGCAGAACCCAGTTCAAACCAAATAAACATCAATACCAATAATGACTATTATTACTCTTTATTAGACACCTTATTAAGTGAGAGTTATAATTACCTAATTAGTGTATGCAGCTCCGAAACCTACCCTGTAATGGAAGCGTCCTACACCGGCCTTTTACAGATGAGCAAGAGAAGGAACGGAGAGATTAAGTCGATTGCCTGAGGTCACACAGCCTGCAGGTGGCTGGATTAAAATCTGCACTCCTGTCTGCACATTTTCCATTTCACCAGCCCTTATAAGTGAGTGTGACTATATCCAGGATGTCCATAAACGTCCGGGGCCTTAATGAGCAGGGTTTCTGAGCAGAAGTGCCTAAGACAAATGGTGACCTGACCAGCGAGAGTGTGGCCTTTTCTCTGTTGTCACTTAGTTGGAAGGAGTCAGATGGCTGAGATACTGAAACTGTGCACGTAGTGAATTAAACAGAGGTTTGATAGACTCACACGGATATTTCTTGCCTTCTAGGAAGACTTCCAACCCGCAGCAGCCTCGGAGACCAACTGGGAGTCAGTCACTAGCTCTGTCTCAGTAAGTAATTTTGTTTTCTGTTGCCAGGAAAAAAACAAAACCCTGCAGGAGCGACTCAGGTCAAGCCCAGAGCGGCTCCAGCTGCTGAAGGACCCACGGCTCCCCGGAGGCCACACTGCAGTGTGGTGTCTTCTTCCATTTCATGTAGGTGCTAGCGGCCAGGGCCCCACACCGGGGGCCAGCGCCCGCTGTAGGAAGGGGGCGCGGACGGTGACCTCCGCACCCGCTGTAGGAACGGGGCATGGACGGTGACCTCAGTGTCTGTCCGTTTCAGAGCAGAACGTTCCAACGAGGGGAGCGCCCAGACTCGGCCGACACAGCACCCTGGCCCATGGCCCCAGCTCAAGTGGGGAATTTGGCAAGAGCGTTTTCAAATATTCCAGGAGAAGCTCTTACGCTTTGTGTTTCAAGGATCTTTTCAGATGTGAAAAATCCCAGTGTTTACAGCAAGATAACTTAAGTGCAAAGCAGGCATGTATCCTATTTGACTTGGAAATAAAACGTAACCCACCCTGAGACTGGAAGAGGTTCACGCCCCCATTTTCCCTCCAAATTGAGTCATTTCTCCAAAAGAACAGACCTTGTTTTCAGCAACCCCGTGAGTAGCACATAGGTAGCAATGAAATTCAAGATAATAAATGCAGGTGTTCACTAGCGGGTCAGAAGCATGGAGAAGCCCATGGCTCTGGGTCCGTGTGGCTGAGTCAGGGTTGGTCTTTTTTTTGCCAAGTGAGAGGCTCTCCTTTGCTCTCTGGGGGATTTTTTAGAAACTTAGCTCAGATGGCAGGGTTTCCTTAGCTATGGACTCGGGGGCTACATGATTCACCTGGTGTGTCCGCGGCACTAGAATAGCACAGCCCAGTCAAGAGGCCAGTGAGGCTTCTGATGGCGATATTAAGAGTGTTTTATTTGTTTCTGATAGTCCCGAATGCCCGCGCTGGACCTAGCTAAGTGCAGGCAGTCACTGTTGGGCAGGTGGGAAGGAAAACGAGGCAGGTGACGCCGGAGTCCTGAGAGCAGGCTGGGCACAAGGCTTGGCCTGGTGGCGGCCCGGAACCAGCAGTTCTGAGTGGATGCCAGCAGCCGCTGTAGCCGCTGGACCCCAGGGTGCTGTTCCATCAAGTCCTCTGGCTTCTCTGGCATCGTACGCAAGATGGCTCAGAGTGGTCTAGACATTCCTGCCCCAAGTGTGGAAGCTACATGCTTAATGGCTCCTTAGCGAATTCAGGATAATCCGGGTCCTCTTGAGAGCAGGACTGTGCCGTCCACTGGGAGTACCTCCAGAAGCTCACTGCCGGGTGCACATCCCCTGGTCACGTTTCTGGGCTCAGTTCCAAGGCCGGGTTCTGCTCAGTCCTCTGGAAACAGCAGGGACAGAGTCGTTTCCCTCAGCATTCTGGCTTCCAGGAACCTTCTGGAATAGGGGTAGGACCCTTGGACCTGCCATGAACTCTGTATAAACCAGATTTTGTTTTTGTCCAGTGGCTTAACGTTTTCAGAGCACTTTTTTTTATAAATTGTTACATCTTAAAGTTATTCGGTGTTAGTGAAATCAGATCTCCGGTGCTGTGGAGAGGGACATACCCAGTGAATTTTTGTTTATAAAAGTAATTTTTAAACGATTACCCCAGAAATTTAAAAAAAAAAAAACCCACCTCATTTCTTAACCATCGCCGGTGTTTCGGTCCATGCAGACGTTTGCACATTTTACCTGTGGTTTGTTTCCCCCTCCCCCACAGGGACTTAGAGCCCCGTCCTGCAGGGCTTTCTCCTGAAGCAATGTCTGGGGACATAGGCACAGTTAGGAGCACCCCAGGAACTGTTGGCCAGGAGCCCCCCAGAGCCACTGGAAGAGGGTTTCACGTGCATGAAAATGGCTTCACCCCTGTTCCTGCTTTGGTTTCAGAAAAGAGGGAAGCATTTTAATTTCAAATCTTCTTTATGCCGCCCTGCACCCGACTTGGCCAGCTCTTCTTGCATTTTTGGATTTTAGACCCACAGTATCATGATACGAGGCTAAATATGAGTCACCTGGTAAACATGAGCCAGGTAGACTGTAGATTATGCAGATAATACAGAGAGTTGGATGGGAATTTGAAATTTTGATATGGAAGCATAATATCCAACTCTAGCACCTCATGCCAGGAGGGATGGAAACCGGAATGACGTGGTGCAGTCGGAATCATCCAGACACTTGCACACACATGCACGTGTGCACACATGTACCCACACATACATGCACACATGCATGCATACGCATGCACACAGACACATGCACGCACATGTGTGCACACGTGCACCCATGGATACACATGCACACACACGCACACATGTACTCACACATACACACATGCATGCATATGCGTGCACACACAGACACATGCACAGAATGCACCCACGGATACACCAGATACATGTGCACACATGCATGCATATGCGTGCACATATATGTACTCACGTACACGCACACACCCTCGGATACACATGCACACGTGCATGCACACACCCATGGATACACAAGCACACATGCATGCATATGTATGCACACACATGCATGCACACACCCATGGATACACAAGCACACGTGCATGCATATGCATGCGCACACACGTGCATGCACACACCAATGGATACACAAGCACATGCATGCATATGCATGCACACACACATGCATGCACACACATACACGAATACACACACACGCACACACCTGGATTAGAGAGCTAGCCAGGTCCCTTCACCAGTGGAGCTCAGGTCTGGCTGCCTGTCCCCCACCCCCGCCACCCCCCACTCCTTTCCCCTATGGGACCTCTTTGAAAACCACTCCTAAACTGCACCTATGGTAGGTTCATGCCTTTACAAGACCCCTTAGTTTTGCTAAAGAGGGATGATTGGGAAGCAGGTGGTCATTCATCGTTGTTTACAGACCTTTGGACCTTGACTGGTTAAAAAGAGACCACGTTACCTGAAAGTGAGAATGTAAAATGTGCGCTCTGCTGTCTGAGTCCCTGTAGCAGGCTATTTCGTTTCAGGAGCGCAGGGTTTGCTAATTTCCCTTTTCCCTAAGTGATAGGAGGTGTTTGCCCTTGAAGGGTCTTATTTGTCTGGAAGTTTCTTTAAAGACATTTTGAAACCATTTGAGACTCTCTGCTCCCTATTTCCTTGTTAATGTGTCATGAATTTTTACCAAGATATTTGAATCATGGCTCATTTGCCTCTAGATTATACAAGGGTTAGTGAAGTAAGTGCTTGGAACTTCTATGGGGACATAGTCCATGGCAAAATGCATGAGTTCTTCCAGACTCTGTGTGATGTTGCATTCCCCGTTGAAAGAGTATTTCCGAGAATATTTTAATGACATCTAGGATTGCTCGCAAGCAACAGCAGTATAAAAATAAATATGTATGCTTCCTGAGAGAGTCTTCCAGTCTTGGTCAAGACTAATTATCCTTGTTGACAGTAAATAAACTGGTGAAAGTGCCACAGTTATCAAACTGTCTCCAGAGGAGATTCAAACCCTGCTCACACCACACCTGTAATGCCAGGTGACCTGTGCAGGGGACACAGGGACAGAGGAATGGGTTCTGCAAAAGGTGCCATGAAGGAGGTCAGGATTTAAATTCTAATCATTATTTGTTGATGCCGACATGGATGATGTTGACCTGGAACCAAGAAATGGGATGGTGTCATGTTGATACTGCCATTTAGTCAATACCTTCTTTAATGAGTCTGTTTCCGATGAGCTAGAAGTGTTATAATCTGCCTGGTTGTGATTGGCAGAAGTGTGAATGACTGTCACCTCCCCATCAATTGCTCTTATTTAAGAGTACGGCAAGACCGCGACAGAGGTCTTTTGCGTGATATTCACGCATATAATGTCTTAGGATCAGAAGTCTGTCGATGCCCCTTCCGTGTACTTGCTTGACTATTGTATTTCGTAGCCCTGGACTCTTCCTGAGTACACTGAGCTGTGTGTCACTCCTAGGGGGTCCCCTATCACTCTCCATCAGTAACGGACCCCACGCTCACGGCAGACGCTCTGGACAAAACAGTCTCAGAATTCGATACCGTGGAAGATCTGCTCAAGCACTTCAATCCAGAATCATGGCAAGAAGACCTCGAGAATCTATACCTGGACACCCCTCATCATCGAGGAAGGTCGTACCATGACAGGAAGTCCAAAGGTAAGAAACACAACCACGGAGGTTCTTCATAAGCCAATAGCAACATAGATAGTAACACTCAGTGAGGGCGAAAAAATGTCATCCATTTAATTCACTAAAATCAGAGGCTTACTGCCAGTCTCATCATATACCTTTTCCATAGCACCTTCAAATGAAGTCCTGAGTTTATGCCAAAGTACGTTGTTCGGATGGGATTAAGAAAGGTTTTGTTCAGTCAAAGACGTGTCACAGTTAGGAGCTGGGAAAAAAACTTGTAAAATCATCTGCACCAGGGGCGCCTGGGTGGCTTAGTCGGTTAAGTGTCCGACTTTCGCTTAGGTCATGATCTCGCGGTTCGTGGTTCGAGCCCCGCGTCGGGCTCTGTGCTGACTGCCAGCTCAGAGCCTGGAGCCTATTTCAGTCTGTGACTCCCTCTCTCTCTGACCCTCCCCTGCTCACACTGTCTCTCTCTCTCTCTCTCTCTCTCTCCTAGAAATAAATAAAAATATTTTTTAAAAAATCATCTGCACCAGCTTCTTGCTTCCTGGCAAGCAGGGTGTTACCAGCCTCACTGTCATGGGAGGCAAATAAGTTGGTGCAGGTTGTATGGCCGGCAGGCAGCAGGGAGGAAATGAGAGTTGTGGTTTCTGGCCTCCAGGGTGGTGCCTGTGTGACGGTCCCCTGAGCCTCTCTGATAGGCGTGTTGATTTTGCGCCAGACTCAGGACCAGCAGGCGAGGCTCCTGGTTAGTGGTCAGAACTCTCTAGGAGATTTCACCTCTCCCCATTCAGTGTCTATTCTGAAAGGGTTTCTCAGGAAGATCTACTGTGTGCTTGGTGCTCTGGACTCTTCATAGGATGTAAATGTCCCAAAGAAGAAACAGAAGCCCCGGGATAGTTGGAGGCATGTAGGCATTCACCTGGGGCTCCGGGAAAGGGCAGTTAGGTGAGGGGAGGAGAGAGGAACATTCACGAGAAAGCGTCGTGACTTAAAACAATAATACTGAAACTCAAAAAAATAATATCTTACTTGTACTTCTGAATGATGTGGTCTGAGAATGTTTCTTTGAATGCTTAACTCAAATTAATAGAGAACTATCTTGTGATTTCCTTTTCTTGAATAACACTATAATTTCTAGCCTATCACGTTCTTGCTCTATTTGCTAACATTTGTCATAAAACTGTTCTCTAAAAGTCTAGTAAGGCTCGTGTGCACAATAGATGCGAAGATATTCACCTAAAATAGGGCTTGTTTGCTGCATTTCACAGTGTCAGGTGACATCCTAGGAACCGTGAGCCTGGCCCGCTGGTGCAGGTCATGTTTGCATCAGTGAACACAGCCTCTCGGAACATTTGGGCCCGAATGACCAGTCCGTCAACTCCCCCCCGGGTCTGCTGCTTATGGCTCAGGTCTCACGTCCTGGATACCTGAAACGTAGAGCTCGAGGGCGGGCGGGAGAGTCGCTGGTGGCCCTGACGTTACAGAGATGTGCTGTGAGAGGCAGTCACTGGGCTCACACACAGAGTCTCCCCAGCGCTCAGGCTGGATTCAACCCAGAGGAGAAGTTGTGTTTCTGGAGTGTTGTCGTCTTTGAGTCTCCACTGCAGCCAGCTTGAAGGACAGTGGAAGATTCACAGTGCCGCGAAGCCCCCGAAAACGAGGAGACTTGCTATCAGACAAGGAAAGGATACCCCCGACTGGTCTTCAAGGATCTTAACCACCACAGCTATCTGAGGACCGGCTCTCCTTGGCACCTAGTGTTTGGATTTTTACAGTTTAAAAATCACCTAAATCCATTACTTTCTTTCCCTCCAAAAGTATGTTGCGTCGGAGGCAGAGCCTCTGAGTTCAGATCCTGACACTGCCACTCACAAGCTTTGTGTTTTCAGTGAGTTGCTGGTCTCCCTGTGCCTCAGTTTCCTCAATGGCCCCGTGAGTGTGCTCACACCAACCTCTGATGACTGTGAGTGGTGCCGCCGAGAACAGCCAGCACCAGGTGGTGGTTCAAGAAGTGCCGGCTCGCTCTGGCTCTTACAATCCTGAAGGATGTTCGTGTCGCGTCACTGGTGAAGGCTGCCTTGTCCCTCGTCTCCCCCACCCCATGGCGCCCACCACCCCAGCGTCTGGAGCACTGGGGACGCCACAGCATTTCTGCGTCCTGCTCCTGTTACTGTGGCTTGGGGTTCCCCGAGGGAATAGGAGCCCCTAGGGCCTCAGGGTCCCGTCTCCCCTTGGCTGCCGACGTCTGTCCCAGACACACTGACTCGTACCCCCCGGGGGGCGGAGGTATCGATGCTATTTTATGGCTTGTGGGAGATGGAGATCGATCCTGAGAGGCAGCTGAGGTTGCGAGCCACCGTTTAGGGACTGTTCGTCCTATACGTCGGGTACTTGGCTTAGCCTCTGACGTGTTTCAGGTGCTCAGTTAATGTTTGCGGAATGGAAGATACTAATAACCCAGCGTTAGTATATTTCCAGAGTTGACAGAAACCCACCCCATCGATGAGGAAGGCGGCCTTGTTCAGAACGCCTTTGGTTACTGATAGAACCTTGCAAGAGCATTCTAGGTGACCTTCTGCTTATTTCTGGCAGAGTCCACATTTCTTTCCATTGCTGGCTCCGGTCTCACTTCTTAATCTCTTGTTTAAAATGGCTTGAAGGCAGATCTGTACTGTTTTGTTTGACACTGGCAACTCACCACGGTCCGCGCCCTTTTGTAGCTGTGCTGATTTAACTGTTTATCGTTCCGCTGACGCTGACCCACCTGCGTGGATCTCACACACACAGGGCATGTCCCGTGTAGTGTTCCAAATGTCACTGTCAGCTTTTAGGACTTAAAAATACAGATTCCAAGTTTATGTCCTGTGTAGAAGGAAGGGCGCGGGGAAAGATCAGTAGAAACAGAAACAGAAAAAGGGTTTTACAGACGAAGAAGGTCCAGTGGATGTCAAGTAAAGAGCGCATTTCCTAGGATTGCCAAAAATGTTTCCTCTCATGGGTGTGAGCATTTTTTAATGACGCTGTGCACAGACAAGCGTCAGTTCTGGGTAGCCATTGAATCTCCATTCTTCTGATTTGCTTAGACTCATCAAAGAGGCATTTTTCTTGATATCCAAGACAGGTATTAATGATGAGCCTTAAGTGTGAATCTACAAAACACATAGTTTTATAAATTCTAAAATGAAGCGTGCATACACTGGGTGGAGAGCTTTTATCATGAAGTAGAAATAGCTAATATTGAAAAGGAAACTGTATGCTTTGCTTCTGCAGTTTATTGGAAGGCAGATTTGGTGGCATCACTGTCTACATTTTTAAAACTCACTAGTGATCGGTAAGCTCACACCTGCCTGTAAAAGCTTCGGGACTAAAGAAAATAAAACAAGTTAATATATCTAATGTTCAGTTTCTTAGAACGTACAGAGAAAACGGTAGCACAGATAATCGAAATCTGTACATAACTACAGGTCCCAAACCCAATTTTACCAATAATTTCAACCTCATACTTTCACCACCTCAAAGTTGCCTTCAAGTTAACCAAAAAAAAGTGTTTCAAGTTCAAGGTTCATTTCCTCTTTTGATGAACATGCTATAATAGTATGGCAAACTTGTACATAATTAGATAAAAAGTTATATAGATCTTCTACAAACTACATAATCATTTCATAACTCTTGTAGCCTAACTGAAAACTCACTGTGATTTCTTTAAAACACAGTCCTTTGGGGGGCACCTGGCTGCCTCAGTTGGTAGAGCAGGCAGCTCTTAATCTCAGGGTTGTGAGTTCAAGTCCTGCCTTGGACGTGGAGCCTGCTTAAAGACAAAAACAGAAACACAATCCTTTGCATTTAGGGGCGGTATCTCTTTATCCAAGTTCATAGCATGAAATTGAACGTCTTTAAATTAAGATATTTTAGGGGCGT
Source organism: Hyaena hyaena (assembly GCF_003009895.1). Lineage (NCBI taxonomy): Eukaryota > Metazoa > Chordata > Mammalia > Carnivora > Hyaenidae > Hyaena > Hyaena hyaena. The sequence continues at coordinate 1,346,787 of NW_024081118.1, forward strand.
CTGGGTGGCTTAGTGGGTTAAGTGTCCAACTTCAGCTCAAGTCACAATCTCACAGTTCGTGAGTTTGAGCGCCACGTCGGGCTCTGTGTTGACAGCCTGCTTTGAATTCTGCGTCTCCCTCTCTCTCTGCCCCACCTCTGCTCACACTCTATCTCTGTCTCTCTCAAAAATAAATAAACATTTCCAAAACTTATTTAAAAATTAAATAAATAAATTAAGAAATGACCAGTCTCAAACTCTACTCGAGTGGGCATTAATTGAGAGGCCATTAATGGAGATTCACAATGTAATGAGTTGGTTTTTTTTTTTTTTACTCATTCCAGGAGAACTTGACTTCCTAAATGATAGTGTGTTTATCATGGGAAAAAATCTAACACATCATAGCAGGGGGAAGAGCCTGTTTTCACAGCATTAAGGGTTGTCACTAAAATGTGGATCTAATTGTTCAGGCATTCCAACTTTATAGTTTTGAACTACGGTTTAACTTACCAGAAGTAAATTCTTACCCAAAGAGTTGCCATTTTTTAACACATGTACCAAGGTTGACATGCCCTCCTCTTAAAAACAAAACAAAACAGCATTTCCACATTGAGTGTAGCAAATATATTGATACTAAACTGATTCAAAGTGACAGGGTTTGAAATATGTGATTTTTGCAGACTCTAAATGCTTAGATGTTATAACTCTGGGACAGTCATCAACCCATTTCATAGACTCCAGTACCACTTCTCTGATTTCTTACATGACATTATTTTGCTCTAAGATCTAAAACACTTGCCTTTTTTACTTGAAAATTATTTAGAGGTAAATGGCTGGCATAGTAGTTGAAGACTAAACGAAAATTGTTTACTGTCAAACTGTTTGAATTGGTTCTGAATTCTCCTAGCTCAAAATACTTTTTACTTTTAAATTAGTCATTTATCTGTTTCTTTGTCATGCTCTTGTGTACTGACCAGGAAAATACAGGTTTTGCTCTTTCAAAAACGACTTGGGGTGAGGGAAATAATTCCGTAATATATAAGACATGAACATAGCCTAGAACGAGCTGGAGTCATCACACGTTGAATGCTTGCAGATTTCTGTCTGCCTATTTGATACCTGGATAGGAACTTGCAAAAGGCTGACATTGGCGATGAATCAGATAAATTGGTCTTGAGATAGCATCTACGGTAAGTACCTCTCTGTAAATTAAACAGATACTGGGAACATTAAATCAAAATGGATTTATTTTTCTAATTTCTAACGTGAGAAGAGGGATGGCTTCATTAAGCTTCCTGAGCCATGTAGTATGCACCACGTAAGAGCTGTCTTCATCAGTGTTAAAATCGCCTGCCACAAATCTGATAAAAACAGAGCAAAGGAAAGGATGCCTTAGTGGAAAGGGGGAGGGCTTTGGCGTCAGGTAAATTTTATCTTGCGATAAAATTCTCCCTCATGTCCAAGAACAGTGGCCTCGGGGAAGTCACATGTAGACCCCTGAGCCTCTATGTTCTACGCTTCGCAGAAAAGGCTCTGATTATAACCACCTTGCAGAGTTGCGTTAGGATTAGTAAGAGCAGACTGTCTAGACTGAGAGACCCTCGCCCTTTGGTGTAAAAATACCATAGCTGTTCACAGACACCGCCCCCCCCTTACATCTCACCCTCATGCAGAGCATCGTGCGCATAGTGTTGTGAAATCAAAGTCTCATTTTTAGTGTTTTGCATAACCGATCGTGGCGGTTTTCCCCATTGGGCAGAGGACCCACTTGGGAGCACCCTGAGGTACCGATCAGAGGGCGAGCCTTCCTGCAGCACTCTCCTTGCCTTCTTCCAGATGCTGTGGGCTTCGGCCATCCTCATGCATCGTAGCTCATCCTTGATAGAGCCGCATCTAGAAGGCCAGGTTCTCAGTCCTACCTATACCGTCAGCAGCTTGGTCCCTTCAGGTAGTGGTCATTGGACACTGTTCCTTGCAAAGGAAATCTGGATTGATGACTAGGGCTGTTAAGTGTCCTAAACTCCTTCTGATCTGGGCTTTTAGCTTATGGGTATCCATTCAGAGTCCCAGAAGGTAGGTATTTAAAGACAATCAGAAACCCCTGTCTGGGGGGTGCCATGGGGACGTCAGTTGTTTTTACTTGACTTAGTTCTTTCCAACATCCTGAAACAGCGCATGTGCCTGGACTGCACAGATGCCGAGGTTTCTTTTAGCGCTGCCCTGCTTCTGTGCATCGAACCAAATGGTTTCAGAACGGGACTCAAATGGCCTCCACCGGTCTCTCCGCTACGGGCAGAGTGCTGGGAGGAGGGACAAAGAGATGAGTCACTCTCTGCTTCCGAGAACCTTCTCTTTTCGCAGAAGAGAAACATGCAAATACAGAAAATGATGGAACACAGTCTGTGAAGTAAGCACTGTGGTAGAAGGCAGAGAACGCGTGTGAGTCTGTAGCACAGGGCTCGGAAGAGATACGGGCTGACTCTGCCTTCTGACTTGAGCCCTGGAAATCTGACACGACAGGGCTGACTGAGATGCTGGAGAAGGTCAAACCGCAGGACAAAAGCGTGGAATTAGACGTACACATGTAGATGTGGCTCCACTTCCATCTCACGCGTGCCCCAGGCTGTCACCACACACCACTCACAGTCTAACGTGTATATTGCTGGTGTGTGCCTGCTGAGGGTTTATGAAGATGAAGATTGTGAGCACTGTAAAGACTTGGTCTGGCTGGTACAAAATGATTCCTGGCTCTCTGAGAACACGTGGATGTTTTTGTTGGAGACACAGGCAGACCCCGGAAAATCGGGATAAGGCCAGAGACGCACAAAGAAGAATCCAGATTGGTGAAAGACCAGCACAGCAAATGCCAGCCGATAAACTTGACGCCCAGAGACTGACCCACGAGAATCATCCTCCTGTTGAGCCAAATAAAGCAACGAAGTAAACACACATGGGCAAGAAAAAAAGTGCATCCCTGCATTCAAAGTGAGGACGTTCTTTTGTTTCATGATGAATGTTTGTATGCACGAAAAACTTGAAATGGTCAACTTATAAAAGGCTTTAAAATTTTATCATAAGCTGATCCCCACAGATGCAAGCCTGCGAGGTACACTTCAGGCCTACCGCAGAGCAGACACCACAAGCGAGCAAGTCCCGTGAATGTCTGGGGCCCCAGTGCAGGTAAGAGCTCTGCGTATGTGCAGTGCTGCAGTCCGTCAGGTGCGCTACAGTATCGTCTACAAGCAGTGTTCATCGCTCAGTTAAAACCTGCTTCATTACTGGAAAATACTAACCATCATCTGCGCTTTCGGCGGGTCATAATTACTTAGGACAGTTCACCAAAACAAATAGAATAATAATGAAAAACGTTTGATATATTGTTAAAAATTATCAAAATGTGACATAGAGACATAAAGTGAGCAGCTGCTGCTGGAAACACGGGGCCAATGAGGGGCGCCTGAGGGGCTCAGTCGGTTAAGTGTGTGGCTCTTGACTTTGGCTCAGGTCATGATCTCACGGTTCGTGGGCTCGAGCCCCGCGTTGGGCTTTATTCCGACAGCGCGGAGCCTGCTTGGGATTCTCTCTCCATCTCTCTCTTCCCCTACTATCCCTCTCTCTCTCAAAAACAAACAAATAAATGTTGAAAATGGCACCAGTAGACTTGCCCAGTTGCCACAAACCTGCAGTTTCTGGGGAGACACAGTACCTGCAAAGCATAACGAAGCGACACAGCAAACGAGGCACGCCCGTACCGGCTTTATGTGTCCTGCGGAGAGAATCGTCACTCTCCTAGCACCAGTTCCCTCTGAAGGCAAATTGTTACCGACCCATTCAGCTCTTTGCACGGCTTCGACTGGTTTTCATGACTAAGATACTCGTAGGTGGGGCAGGAAGTTGTTCAAGAAGGAAAGGGGCAAAACGGAGAGGGGGAGCAGACGCACTTTCCTTCGGTTCAGGGGAAAGAGATGAAGCTCACCGTGCGGTTCAGGACCGGAGAAGAGACGCTCTCTGCCGGTAGCTAAGCGCGGTGTGCTCTTCCAGCAGAGTCTGATCAGTGGGTGCACGGAGCACGTGCCTGTGCGCGTGCCACTGGCAGCATGTTGAAATGACAGGGCAGGGTCGGCCACACGCGTGGAAGCCTGGTCACTGGGTCAGCGAGCGGTCCCCCAGCGGGAGGGGCTCTGCATCCCCCTTCAGATCTTCAGGCCGGGCCTGGACGTCAGGCCCGCGGTGCTCGTCACAGCTCGTAGGTGCGGCAGCAGCGGCTGGAGCGCGAGGCTAACTTCGCAGCTGCCGTCTCGGGTCCCGTGCGAGGTACACATCGGGGGACAAAATGCCATCGTCCTTGACGTTTTCGTGGTCTTGGACTTAAAATGAAGCTGAAACCTTTTCTTTCGTTACATTGGCTTGTGAGATCTCATTACCAGCTAAACACGCTGGGGGGGGGGCGGTCGTCCGAATGCCTCTCTGGTGTAATTCAAGTCACATTTAAGCCATGGTTTCCTCGGAATCAGCACGCGATTTGTTTTGTTGGTTTTTAACAAAAAGGTGGTTATTTTAAATGGCTCAACATTTCATTTTCTTTCCTCAGAATTCTTTTTACATTAAAAAAAGATGCAAAGAAGCGGCGCCTGGGCGGCTCAGTAAGTTAAGCGTCCGACTTCGGCTCAGGTCGTGATCTCACAGTCTGTGGGTTCAAGCCCAGCGTCCGGCTCTGTGCTGACAGCTCAGAGCCTGGAGCCCGCTTCCACTTCTGTGTCTCCCTCTCTCTCTGCCCCTCCCCTGCTCATGCTCTGTCTCTCTGTCTCTCTCTCTAAAAAGAAACAAACATTAGAAAAATATTTAAAGATGCAGGGAAATTTGAATCAAGATGAAGACTCAGCCAAAGTTTGCAGAATTTTTTTGGTTTTTTGTTTGTTGCCGTTATTTTATTTATTGTTATCATTAATATTGTGGGCAGATATAATCAAAAGAGGGTTAGATCCCCTCCCCCTTCAGTGTTGGGCTGATAACTAAGATCCAAGGACAGATTTGCTCCCTGGAGTGAGGCTGTCCTCGCAGAACCTTCCGGCACCTGCCGAGTGTGTTTGCTGAGGGCTCTCTGCCAGCTCACGCGGCGTGTGTTTCTTACAGTTGACCTGGACAGGCTCAACGACGACGTCAAGCGCTACAGCTGCACCCCCAGGAACTACTCCGTCAACCTGCGAGAGGAGCTGAAGGTGACCAACGTGGTTTTCTTCCCCCGCTGCCTCCTCGTGCAGCGCTGTGGCGGCAACTGTGGCTGCGGGTCTGCCAGCTGGAAGTCCTGCTCGTGCAGCTCAGGGAAAACCGTGAAGAAGTATCACGAGGTGAGTCGCGCCAGCGCTCTCGGCTGCAGTCCTGCGACACAGACACACATAGGCTCCTTCCAGCTGCAGACGTGACGTCGTCTCCAGGGTGCCGGGTGACCGGGCTGCTGCATACAGTAGTTCAGGTTGCTCACTGCACAAGGGCACCCAGCTGCAAGGATGACTGGGAGCTGAAATGATACGTGTGCTAACCTTGCGACGCCACATGCCCTGGGGAGGGGCTGAGTCATTCCTGGAGGAGGGAGTCTTCTCCCCAGTCATATAGCCACCTGCGGGGTGGCAGCAGCCTTGGTAGATTATACCGTCACGTGTGTGATGCCGTGAGGCAGAGCCTTGCGGGCATCCTCATACTGATGTGATGGTGTTCCTCAAGGCCGTAACTGCAAAATCCGGGCTGCGTTCAGAAAACTGTAAGGGCCAGACTTGAGGTTAATCAGGTCATTAAAAAATTAAGCGGAGGGGCACCTGGGCAGCTCAGTCAGTTAAGTGTCTGACTCTTGATTTCAGATCAGGCCACAATCCCACAGTTTGTGAGATGGAGCCACACATTGGGCTCTCTGCTGACAGCGACAGCGTGGAGCCCACTTGGGATTCTCTCTACCTCTCTCTCTCTCTCTCTCTCTCTCTCTCTCTCTCTCTCTCTCTCTCTCTGACTCCCCCGACTCTCTCGCTCTCAAAATAAATAAACTTTAAAAGATTAAGCAGAGGGGCGCCTGGGTGGTTCAGTCGCTAAGTGTCTGACTTCGGCTCAGGTCATGATCTCACTGCTCATGGGTTTGAGCCCCGTGTCAGGCTCTGTGCTGACAGCTCAGAGCCTGAAGCCTGTTTCAGATTCTGTGTCTCCCTCTCTCTCTGTCCCTCCCCTGCTCATGCTGTCTCTCTCTCTCAGAAATAAATAAAACATTAAAAAAAATTTTTTTAATTAAGCAGAGTGAAGATGGCAAAATGTAAGTTGACAGAAAATACATATAGTTAGAAACTTTTTAATTCTCTAAACATGGTAATATTTTTCTTTTAAAAATACCAGTTTTTCCTAAATACTGCTGGGTGTGCCCCGGGGAGTCAGCTCTGAAAGGAGGCAAAAATAGACAACAGCAAACATGAAGACAAATGAAGAGCAGCCCTTTAAGGAAAGCAGAGTCTGGTTTCCAGAGACTCTATTCTTGTCACTCCGAACACTGTGCCTTTTCCTTCTAAACGTTCGGCTCGTGGCTGAGCGTCAGAGGAAGGGCAGATCTGAGGGGAGTCCGAGCCCCCGGCTTCAGCAGCACCCCCGTTTCTTCCCAAGCATGGGCGCCTCACACAGTTTTCACATATGGGGAACGGGACGAAGATGTTCTATCAGATAACCGCGGACAGGGTGGTTCGTGATGCGCGGGGAGTGCGCTTTTAAGGTGGCACATGTCACACACAAGTCTGTTTAAGGACAGAAACAATGAAGCAGACGTTATTATTAGAAATCATTGTTTGAGTCTCCGCCCGAACAAAGGACTAGAGAGTGCTCCCTAAATAAAACCAGCTTTGTAAAGCCGTTTCTTCATCCTGAAAACAAAACAATAATAGCAAGTTTCAGGAGGCAGCTGCTGAGCTGAGTGAGAACGGCTGCGTCATAACTGGAATTTTCACTTTGGGAAGCGCAGGAAGTCAAATGTCACAGTGGCCATGCTTACCTTAGGAGCGGAAACACATTCTTTGAGATCTACTTAGAGCTTATTTTCTTAGGCATAAGAATTTCTTACTCCACCCTGCCATTTTCAAGGGGGAAAATGTTCTCATATCTCGAGAATGCTGTCGTCTGTGCTCATTGTGTTCTATTTTCGTCTGACCTAATGAACTCCAGATTGGACAGTGTTTTTTTGCATTTAAGAGCCTGAATTTTGTAATGTTTAGTCATATTCTGAGGACCAATCCAGAATGCAATAATCAGAATAGAGTTAAAATAATCTAGCAGGTGACAAGGTCTCTACCCAGACATCGTGACACGACAGAAGTTTCGAGTGCAGGCCTTTGGTCTATGTGTAGAGTGCTTTCCTTTCCTCTGGACTCTGCTCAGATAGAAGTTACAGCTTCATGGTTTAGATGGTTTATTGCGGGAATGGCCGAGCTAGACATACGCACCGCCGCCCAGGCTCCTCACCTCCCAGACACTTCCCACTAGAGAACTGCGAAGGGCCTTCTCTTTCCTTCTTGTCTCCATACACGTTATCTTCACAATTAACATCTAGAAAGGGAAACCCTTCATCTCTGCTCATCACCTGAGCGGGTCTAAGATGTCAGCTAAGTCTTTCGGAAACTGCTCATGGAAGCATCTCTTTGAAACGTTGTAGGCTGGTACTTTTACACCCAGGAGTCTGCGGAGCTCTAGACAGAGTTTCTCTGCCCGGCGTCAAACAAAGGGACCGAACAGCATTGGTCACTCTCTGTTGCTGCAAACCCAGAACACACATGCCTGGCGCATTGCCCCCGGACTCCCAAACACCCTTAAATGTGTCCCGCTGAATACTCCGTGGGCTGCCCCGTGGAAGGGAGGAGACCGGGGAGTGGGGGGGGAGGCAGGGGGGGAGGGGGTTGCTTGAGCCGGGCTCATTAGGGAAAAACCTCTCTTATTTGTTCAATTCTGTGACTGTGCTCTTACCCCAGAGAAATGAGAAGCCAGCGTCACTAGCTTCTGGTTGAAACTGATGAGATGTGAAATGAGTTTCTGTGCGGCACGAGCCCCCTTACGGGGTAGCTGGGACCCATCACGGAAGCAGGCCTGTGTGACTTTGCACAAATATTTCAGCACTCGGCATTTAGGGAATAAAATGTGAAAAATTATGAAGCCCCTAATGAAGCTTATATAATTGTTCTTTCTGTTGGTCACACTGTTTCTCCTGAGCACTTTTCTCTGTGCAATTGCAGTGTTTCCTTCTTTATGACTTTCTGTTCTCAAAAGTACTTGTAAGTCTCCTGTGAAGGTATTTTTCCTTTTTGCTAATAGTAGGTCCCTTATGCCTCTTGGAATGTATAGGATACAAAAGAGACTTTGGGTGGTGATTTTTTTCAAAAGGGAAGGTTCCAGAAAACATAGTGTGTAGACAGTCAGATGATGTTGTTTGAATTTTCATCTGCCTTGATAATGCACATGAGGGATAGATCTTCCCTAGAAATACAGCAACCTTTTTAAAAAATTTTTAAATGTTTTATTTATTTTTAAGAGAGAAAGACAGAGCACGAGCAGGGGAGGGGCAGAGAGAGAGGGAGACACAGAATCTAAAACAGGCTCCAGGCTCTGAGCTGTCAGCACAGAGGCGGACACAGGGCTCAAACCCACAGACTGAGATCATGACCTGAGCCGAAGTCTGACACTCAACTGACTGAGCCCTCCGGGCACTCTCAGCAACCTTTTAAATTAGATGATGGTTTTCACCCTCTGGTCCCCTGAATGTGTCCATTCCGGCAACAGCTGAAATCTCTCGGAGGGGCGGAGAGCAAGCGAAGTTCGTTTCCCCCATCCCTCCTCTCACGATTTTGTCACCGTGCCACTAGAGCCCCCTGTAGACCTGGTGGAATTTCCTGCCGGGATGGAAATGCTCCCTGTGTGTGCCCTGCAGGGTGGGAGTCCCTGGCAGCATGCGGTTATGGGGCGCTTTATGTGTATACAACACAAATGGGGGACTGGACTTATAATTGTATTTTACCTAATTAAATGTACACAGCCCCACACAGCCAGTGGCCGCCGCACTGAGGAGCCTGGCCTAGATCATTCTCTGTTTCTGGCACACTCGTTCCTGACTCTGCACAAACAAAATGGGGGAAAAAAGACTTTAGAGGATTACTTTTATTTCACTGTAAAATTTTATATTAAAAATTGCTTCCTGTAACAGGAAGTTTAAGAGTTAGAAAACGTAAGCAGGTATTCATATATGAACAAAAAATTAATTAGAAGTTTTAAAAGGTTGAGCCCCAGACTCGGGAGAAAAGAATAGCACTTTGAGTTTTAACATGTTGGAAGCGCCTGCCATAGAAACAGATTTGGCTAAAAGTGCAAGCTGAGATCCAGGAGACAGAAAAAACCCTGGATTCCAAAGACTTTCTCGTCTGTGGCAAAAGCGGTGAGATTTGGGGTCATGATGACGACCAGCCGTGACAGAAGTCAGGAAGAGTTGTCTTCCGTTTCTGGAGGTCGCATTTCGGGAGCTGGTACGCTGTGCCTGCGCCTCCCTGCCGCTCGCAGGCCGCCCTGGAGTTTTCTAGAAGAGCCAGGCCCGTGCACCAAACCCCTGCCCGAGCGGGAGGGAGACGTCGCCTCTGGTTTTAGCTTCCAGAGCCGACACTCCAGGCCCCGCGGGGCCTCCGGTTTCCTCCCCTCGTCCCCAGGGGCGCCTGCAGCGCCCTGGTCTCCATTAGCCGCTGCGCCGTCTTCCGGCCGGAGCCCTGCCCCCCGGGAAGCACGTGGGGACCCTACGCGCACGGGCGGTGGGCCGGGTCTACGCGGGAGGATTGGAGGTACGGTCAGCAGCCGCCCCCCGGCAGGGAGGTCCGCACACGCCTCTGGCGCCGCGCCTCACGCGGGGGACGCAGGGCGGCACCTGGAGGCCGCGGGGGGGACGCGGGGCGGCACCTGGAGGCCGCCGGGCAGGCAGGGGACACGCGGGGGACGCGGGGCGGCACCTGGAGGCCGCGGGGGGGACGCGGGGCGGCACCTGGAGGCAGCGGGGCACGCGGGGGAGGGGCGGGGCGGCCTGCGTGCGTGCGACCCCGCGACCCCTCACTGTCCCAGCGAATGCCGTCCGCGCCGAGCGTCAGGAAACATGCACCTTCCTGCCCTTCTAGGTTTCGCTTCGGGCCCGGCCTTGGTGCCCCGGGGCGTCCTGCCCTTCGGGGCGACCAGACCCGTTTGCGACGCGACCCTCCGTGCGGACTCCCTGCTCGGAAGCGGGGTGCCCGCCGAGGGCCCCGCCGTGTCCTCTGCGGCGCGTGGGCTGAGCCCCCCGCCCTCCGTCCCGCCGGGGCCGCCGCGGGCATTGAGTTAGGCCTGGCGCACCCGCAGGGGCCCGGAGCGCCCGGGAAGCTCGGCGTCTGCAGGTGGCAAGGCCGCGTGTCCGTGTTCGGGGGGGCGCCGCGGACCTGATTTGCCCGGGGCACCCTGCTCACTCTTTGTCACACCGTCTGTCTTGCCCAGGACTGTCTGAGTCGTGGTACCAGCCCCCACCTCGGTGCCCTGCTCCTGCTGGGGTGCCCGCAGCAGTAACCCCCGTCGAAAATACCATGCTGTCCCTTCTCCAAATATTTTCACTTCTAATCACTTAGGTTTCAGAAAAATTGACTTCCAGCCCTTAAAAATCTTAACTGCACATCTTTCATGAAAAAGCATGGAAAAAGTCAAAATGGAAACAAAAGTATGAAGCTCTTTATTTTTAGGCAAGAAACTGTTTCAGGGCCATAACCACCTTTTTTTTTTTTTTTTTTTATCTTCCCAGTAAAGAAAGACCCAACTCAGCAGATAGCTTTTCTGCCCAGGATTGTTTTATTGTGTAACGGCTTCCCAGCAACGATTCCCTCAGTGGTTTATTGGCTACGAGGCGAGTAACTGGAGTTAAATATCTTTTGTGACACAGTAATTGGCAGACGGGGCATCTCTGACTTTGTGCACTTTGGTGCACACAGGGAAGCGCCGTGTGCGGGGCCATCAGCGCGTGGCCTCCGGTGGCCGCAGTTGATACGGTGGCTCCTTCCCTTCAGAAGTGACCACGTGGCCCCGAGCAGCCCGTCTGCCTTCCCAGACAGAGGCGTTTCGTGTCCCTGCCCGCGTCCCGAGGTCGCTCAGGCCTGCCTCGCCTTCCCCCGCTGACACGGTGCACCTGCACCCAACACCGCACCGGTCGGAGGCTGTGAACCTCAGTGCTGCGACGAGCCAGCCACACGCCAGCCTCCCTGTGCTCAGACACGGCTTTTCCTGGTTTGCCGGGAAAGGCGGCCGCCAGTGCATTTTTCTCATCTTGTCAGCGAAGCACGCAGAGGCTGTGCCCGTGCTGCGTAATATGAAACCCGGGGAACGTCCCGGAACAGTCCAGAGAGCAGGTGGGACATGCGTGTGGGCTCTGCCGCCAGCCCAGGGCACGCGCTGCTCTTTGCCGTCAAAGAGGACGTGGGGCGACCGAGCGCTGCGCTTCCAGGTGCGGCCAGAGCGGCCCAACCAGACAGTATTCATCACACGCCTTCGTCTTAGAAGTCCCTCCCCTCCCCGCACGCCGGGGACCTGCTGTCCGCCGTCTCGGGCCTAGTGACTGATTCACAGTGGAGACAGCCCGCTGGGCTCCAACCCCTGACTCCACGGCTCTCCGGCCAAACACGGCTTTCTTACCTGCCGTGGGCCGGGCTGCTGAAGGTCCAGACGGGCACTGCATTCTTCAAGCACTGTCTTTCATTTTCCGTGCCCCCCAGCGGGGGAGAAGGCCAAGGTCGTCGTGACTCTGCTCTTAGTAATTTCAATCTTCCTGCAAAATTGTGGAAGGATTAAAGGTGGTCCAAAGCGGGGGCCACGTTGTAGGGTTTGTTGTTGTTGTTGTTTTTGGGGGGGTGGCCTCTGCTTTATATCTGGCTTGTTTGTGCCTGTGTTTGTTGGAGGTGGGGGCGGGGAGATGCAGGGAGGACGCAGAGAGGAGACATCAGGCAGACCCCCCCCAGTGCCAGCACCCACCCGGCTGCGTGTCTTCAGCAGCCGCTGTGAGCCCAGTGCTCTGCTGAGCCACGCAAACAGCAGTCCCATTTCACAGGCGAGGGTGTGAGCGGGCCCACGTGGGGTCAAGTTCTGTCATTGGCTCTAACTCTGGGCGAGCACCTTCATCTCTCTGTTTCCTCGTGGATGAAAGCATAGAAAAGCACCGAATAGGGTTGCAGTGAAATGCAAAGAATTTATTATTTGCAAAGTCACTTGCAACAGTGTGTGGCATCTAGAAAATACTCAGTAATGTCAGTAATACTTGGTGCTTCCCTGTTCTCGAAGTGCTTATAATCCAGCTAGTAGAGAGAAAGCATAATAAATTGAGGGAAATTGTGTGGTCCTTGCTGTAAGGGTCCTAGAATTGCAGGAGGAACGGGAGCCATATGCTTAGCTGTCGGGATTGCCACTTGGACTAGCTTTGCCGACAGCAAACTCTTCTGAGTGTTTCTGCCTTGGGGACGAACCCTCCTGAGGGGTCCCCTGCACGTGGGGTTCTGTGTTCCCACAGTCCAGGCTCTGCAGCTTGGTTGAACACAGAGCCAAGGAAGGCATTCACTCTCGTCCTCGCTGGAGCCCCCGTGGGCAGCAGGGCTGGATAGGGGCCCAGTGCTGAGCACCCTGGACCCACGCTTCCTAGTCGATGGTTTAGGCTTATGACTCGAAGCAGGTGACCTGTGAAGACTTCTGGGAGAGAATCCACAGTCAAGAAGGGACGCCGTGACCAGTGGCGAAACACTGAGGCAGGATCTGCCACATCGGCCTTCGCCTAGGATGGCACTAAGCCGGGCGAACAGACCGGGTGCCCAGCCGGGGCACACGTGCAGCCCACCCCTTGGAGACAGAGAAGGACGTCACCGGCACATTGAAGACGCGGTGGCCCCAGGCGGGGACCCTGGAAGACAGAGCCCTGTCCTTGGACGTGGGTCTGAGTGCCCAGAAGACCCTGGGCGAGGCGCACGGCCTCCTGGAGAGTCGTAGGCCTCCAGCGCGGGGGCAGGTGCGACGAGGTTTGTCTGAGGGCGAAAGACTCGGTGTGTCTGTGCAACTCCTGTGAAAACTGCAAGTGCAACATAATTGCATGGTGGTGCCTGCTGGACTTTAGAGTCTGGAGGAAGATAGCAGAAGTCGGAGGTAACCGCTCACAGGAACCGTAGAGCGTAACCAGAGAAGCGGTTAAACTGGCCGGGTCATGTGCGTGAAAGCCAAGTGTGGATTTCCCAAGCGATTCCCCGCGGTGACGGACGCTTGCCTCCGTGAAGGCCGCCGCAGGGGACAGGACCGCTGCTTTTTAAACTTAGCGGAAGTTCTGTTTCAGCTTTGTGAGTATCCGTTCAGACTCCAGTTCGCACAGAGTGTAATACCAGTTTTAGGCGCGCAGTACAGTGATTGCACACTTCCCTGCATCACGCGGTGTTCACCTGGGCAGGCGCGTCCTTCCCCTCCCCCCGCCCGCTCTCCTCCCCTCTCCTGACCTCCCGTGTGGTCTTTGTAGTTAAGAGTCTGTTCTTGGTTCCTCTCTCTTTTTCCCCCTTTGCTCATTTGTTTTGTTTCTTAAATTCCCCACGAGTGAAATCGTATGGTATTTGTCTTTCTCTGAGTCACTTGCTTCAGTTAGCATAATATTCTCTAGCTCCGTCCATGTTGTTATAATCAACTTAACCAATTTAAAAACTTAAGGAGGGGCGCCTGGGTGGCTCAGTCGGTTAAGCATCCGGCTTCGGCTCAGGTCATGATCTCACAGTTCGTGGGTTCAAGCCCCGCGTTGGGCTCTGTGCTGACAGCTCAGAGCCTGGAGCCTGTTTCAGATTCTGTGCCTCCCTCTCTCTCTGACCCTCCCCTACTTGCTCTCTCTCTCTCTCTCTCTCTCTCTTTCTCAGAAATAAATAAAAACATTGAAAAAATTTTTAATAAAAATAAATAAAAACTTAAGGATATACTTTAGAAAGAAATGCTGTACTGATATGCAGATATTAATGTAGAAAGAATTCAGTGGAGCCTGATCTGTTTTGAATGGTAAAAGGCATTATGTATGAACAGATATGTAAGAACATACACATATTTTCACTTAATTATGGCCACTAATCACCTTCCTCAGGGCAGAACATTTTACATCCACCAAAGTTTTTGCCGCAGCAGCGTATTCTGTTTATGACTTTATTCACTGCTCTGGCCACAGAAGTAACAAATGCTCAGTGTCGGATGTATCTGTAACATGTGCTTTGCTCAGAGGGGTACTAATGACAGTATTTGGAGCAGCGCTTGGCCCAAATCAGCCCTCAGAAAGCTGCCAGTAGCCACCTCCCTGTCAGGACGCCCGAGCCGCTCAGGGTCCTGCAGGCTGGTGACACAGGAGGCGTTCCTGTGTGGTCAGCAGCCGGCTCCGCATCCGGAAGCCGACGGCTGTCGAAGCACCGACACGAGCGCATCGCAGTGGCAAGCCAGCCGTCTTCATCGGCTTCTCCAAGGGTTGGAAACCAGGTGTCGTGACGATGACAAGGGGGATCGGGTGGCTTCCGACCCTAAGGGCTGGCTAACGGGGCACGCGCTTCTCATCCTAGGTGTTACAGTTCGAGCCCGGCCACCTCCGGAGGAGGGCCAGGGCGAAGCGCATGGCTCTCGTCGACATCCAGCTGGATCACCACGAGCGCTGCGACTGCATCTGCAGCGGGAGGCCTCCGCGGTAGGAGGCCGCGCACACGCCCCGCGCCCCGAGCGGGCCCCTCGCTCCCGGACGGTGTGGCAAGAGACCCTGTGGCAGCCGCAGCGAACCCCGAGGGGCCCGCAGAGCCGTGCCCGTGGCCGCCGAGCTACCCCAGCTGCCGGCCCGGCACGGGGAGAGGCCTACATCACCTATGCACAGGGTCGCATGTAGTAACCGTGCCGGAGAATGTGTACACGCGTCCTGGGGTGTGTGTGTGTGTGCACTCTCCGTGTCTGTGTAAATACACCAGCTGGGCTGTTCAGGGCGCACGGCCGGGTGCACCAGAGCTCACGTGTGGCAGAGGTGTTCAGACCCTTAAACTCTCATGACAAATTGAGGGACATATTAAATAGGTGAAACATGCCCTTGGAAGATTCAAAAGATTACTTTGGTTTTAAATTTGAATCAGGAAGCGACCTTGGATCTTGCTCTTTTAAAGAAAGCACTGTGGAAACTAAAAAGCAATAAACAGGCTTTTCTCATAGATATATCTTACTTATAAAAAAAAAAAAAAGGAAAAATAGGGTTTCTGGGTAAAAGGCACAGACCTAACCATGCTTCCCCGGGGACGCCCGCGCGCTCACCTCTGTAGACAATAATCACCTACCTACAGAAGCGTGCCATGATAATGTAGATGCTTTACAAATTAAGCCATTAAGTTGTCTTTTTATGCATCCTGCTGAGGCGTGCAAATACATTTAACACCTGTCTCCAAAAAAGTTCTCAGAAGGTTTATTATTAAAATCCTTCCAGAGACAGTTTATTAACTTAGCAGAAGTTTGAACTGTTTCCTTCTGAAAACCCCTGCACAGAAGGAACTGTGGAGAATGGCCCGGGGACTGCGTATGAGCCTTTCAGACTAGTGTCCGCCGGATTCGGGTAGTTGAAAGTAAAACCGTGAACACCGAATCATTAATGTGACTGGAAATCAGATGGAGTGTTCGGTTGGGTCCATAGTCAGTCACGGATCGCAACTCTCCCAAGTGCACTTCATGTCCCTGCTTCTCTGCCCCCGTCTCTCACATGCACACTGCATCTTACAGTCGGCAAACGTCCTGAATTATTTACAGCCTAACAGCTTTCACGTATTAACATGGCCTCATTGTACTGACGCCAGACCCTGATCGTCCCCTCACTCCCCATTGTGAGTCCTGCTCGTGGACTGAGTGGAGCCAGCCTGGGGCCCGTGCTTCTTTCCAGATCCGTGCAGCTTTGTTCCGAAAGGCCACCCTGCAGATGACGGCACGTGACGGCGGCCTTGCCGCGCCGCAGGTCATTCTTGGCGCCGAGAGCCACCGTCCCTGCCCGGCTCCTCAGCGTCTATTTTAAAGGCCCCCAAATCCAAGAGTAGTGAGTGACTCGTCATTCTCCAAAGCAGGAGAACAACCCTGAACTGCAGGGAGCTGTGGGGCTGCTCAGGGACGCCTCCGGTTGTCCTGCTGCCTTCAAACCAGAGCCAGTTTCCTCTGCGAGGCTCGGGCCCTGCGTGCCAACAGCGCTCCGGGCGAGGGCGAGCCCCGCTGGGCGTGCGCAGCCTACGTGCCTGCACTTGGACCTCTAAGCATGGGCCCGGCTCTCAGTTCTCCGCAGTGGTACCTTCCTGTCTTCTGGGCCCTTGCAGATGAAAGGCCATTTCATGGCGGGTGCACCTCCCGAGGTCCCTAGAAACCTCCAGTGCGTGTCCCGCAGCCGGGCCTGGGAAGAGCACTGTGTCGGTCGCTGGTCCAGAACCCCAGCGCACCGCCAGAAGCAGCCGAGGCGGGCGCTCCGGTCGGCAGGCACCGCGTCCCCGGTACGGCCACCTGCACTTTCCCCATGAGAACGTGGGCGCCCGCGGCTCCAGCTTGGGCAGCTCAAGTCGTAGCTCTAAGTGTGAAAAACCGGAACATTCCACCCATTTTCAGTAACCCTTCCAGGCTGCGGTGACCACGATGGTTTTCAGTTCAAGGCCTATCTGCACTTTTTATTTATTAGCTGAAACGTAAGCAGATGTATTCACTCACTTCTCTTCTTTTCCTGAGTGTTTTATTAAAACGTCTCCCTTGGTTATCCGTCATCTATTGCACTTCCAACACAGAGCTGATAAGTCTGTTTCATTGCCATCAAAGGAATAAAAAGCTTGCCGTACAAATTACCTTTCAAAACAAACCCTAATAAATCCGCATTTCTGCGTGGCCCACTCACCTGGAATAATGCCCTTCATTCACTGTGTCCTCACAGAGCTGGAACCTTCGGAAGCAGAATTTGTTATGCTTTTTGCTTTGAAAGGTGTACGGTGTTACACCGGCTTCCTGGGCCGCCCGCGGCTGACCGGGGCTCTGAGCCTGGGGGAGGTCCCAGGGCGAGGGTCCAGAAGGCGGGACAGCGCCAGTCTGTCGTCGGGCGGGTTCTCACCGGGACCCCATCCCCGAGCTGGGCAGCAGGGCGGGACCAGAGGCTTGGCTGTTCTGTTGTTACTTCCTGGGCTGTGTGCTTCCCCCACTGGCCTTTTAATAAAATACAGTCTCATCTGACATCGCTCCTACCGAGCACACAGCCTGTCTCTTCCTTCAGGGCCCACATCGGTACCGCCTGGACACCCTGGAACCTTTCCCCACGGAGGGTCAGGGCTCCCCGCCCCATGGACCAGGGTGGGTTCTCCAGGCCTGCAGACACTGGCTTCTGAGCAGGGGTGGGGGCGGGGAAGGGGGGAGGCGAGTGTAGGGAGAGTTCTTCTCACCAAGAGGAGCAGTGCCCTCAGAGTGGCTAAAATGAGCAAATCAGAGGACTCTAGATGCTGGCGAGGATGTGGAGAAACGGGCACCCTCCTGCACTGTTGGTGGGAATGTAAACTGGTGCAGCCCCTCTGGAAAAGAGTGTGGAGGTTCCTCAGGAAACTAACACTAGAACTCCCCTATGACCCAGCACTAGCACTGCTAGGAAGTTACCCAGGGGATACAGGGGTGCTGAGGCATAGGGGCACATGTACCCCAGTGTTCACAGCAGCACTCTCCACAATAGCTAAAACATGGAAAGGGCCTAAGTGTCCATCAACGGACGAATGGATCAAGAAGATGTGGTTTATCTATACCATGGAATACTCCATGGCAATGAGAAAGAATGAAATCTGGCTTGTGTAGCAACATGGATGGACCTTGAGGGTGTTATGCTGAGCGAAATAAGTCAGGCAGAGAAGGACAGATACCATATGTTTGCACGTATAGGAGGATTAGGAGGAACTTAACGGAGGACCAAGGGGGAGAAGAAGGGGGAAAATGGTGGGGGAAAGGGAGAGAGGCAAACCATGAGAGACTCTTGAATGCTGACAAAAACTGAGGACTGATGGATGTGGGGGGGAGGGGCATGGAGGAGGACACTTGTGGGGATGAGCACTGGGTGTTATGTGGAAACTAATTTGACAATAAACTATTTGTAAAAAAAAAAAAAAAAGAGGAGCAGTGCCCTTGCTGGAGGCTGGACAGTCTGGTGACCCTGGGCCACTCGATTTAGCTTCGCAGTTTCAGGGTGTTGGGGGAAGGGAGTAGAGACATTTATTTGTATTCTGTAGCAAGATCCAGTTTTACCAGGTGCCTACGCGGCTCTGTCAGTCCAGCGTCCGACTTTGGCTCTGGTCATGAACTGACAGTTCGTGGGTTCGAGTCCCACATCAGGCTTGGTGCTGACAGCTCAGAGCCTGGAGCTGCTTCGGATTCTGTGTCTCCCTCTCTCTCTGACCCTCCCCTGCTCACGCTGTCTCTATTTCTCTCTCTCTCTCCCTCTGTCTCTCAAAACCAAAAAATAAACATTAAAAAAAAAGAATTTTACCATCGGAAATATCAGCTAATGTGTGAGTCAAAGTGTGGAGAAGGGACAGGAAGGAATTAAATAATGCTGTGCATAGTTGTTAATTCAGATAACATGGATTTTTATACAAAAGTCATGCTAGCTATGTATGTGTGTGTGTATACATATACACATATATATACACACATACACAGTGTCTTAATACATATACACAGTGTCTTAGTGCAAATAGTTATAATCTTATTTCATTTCCCAAAGAAGTGTGCATGTGTCCAGTTTTACTCCGAGAATAACTTAAGAGATGTCCAGATTGTTCGTAGCCTCCCAGGCTCCTCTGATACAATATCAAATCAAAATTCATAGATTAAGGGGCACCTGGGCGGCTCAGTTGGTTAAGTGTCCGACTTTGGCTCAGATCATGATCTCACAGTTTGTGGATTTGAGCCCCACGTTGGGCTCTGTGCTGACAGTGCGGCTGCTTCAGATTCTGTGTCTCCTCCTCTCTCTGCCCCCTCCCCGCTCATACTCTGCCTCTCTCTGTCTCAAAAATAAATAAACTATAAATTTTTTTAATAAAAAGCAAAATTCATAGATTAGTATTCATGCCTGAAATTCCAGGCAATACAATTTTGTTTATTGACAGCTCTGATCAAATATGCTAGAAGAGAGAATATTTATAACTCACTGGTTTTTACTGGCCTCCCCTTCAATTATGTTGTTTTTGAAAATCCAGTTAAAGACTACACGGGTCTGCAAAATGTGAAATCAAACCCTGGGGAACCTCCTCAACATCGTGGCCAGGCACTTCATTAAGGCTTGGTGCTTGATCTTCATGTTCCAGTCCTGAATTTGCAAGTCAACTTGTACCTTTTTCAAAGACATTTTATGTCTTTAGCAGTCTGTAAAAATTCTTTAGCTGACCACATTAGAAGAGGCTGGGGCTGAGTCGGGAACACGGCTTCATGTTCTTCGTGCAGCAAGTTGTGGACCAAGAAATCTTCATTTTCTAATAAAACCATTTGGCTTTCTAGTTACTTTAAACTGTAGGGTACTGGCTCCGGGTTTAGTGGCCAGGAACCTAATGCTAAAATTACTCTTGGATTCGATTTACATTTAACATAGTTCCTGTGATACATACTGTCCTCTAAGAGCGTATTCTGGGTCATATTCTCCAACCCGTGTCACAAAGTCATTCTTTTCCACTGTCTTCTAGCCTGTCCTTTCTGCCTGTGACTTCCACGTCCCTTCTCATGCTCACTGGTCTCTACATACCGGTCTTAGGGTCACAGTCGGGGCCAGTGTCTGCTTTGGGAAGGCACAGGAGGTGGTGGCTGTTCAAGGAGACCAGGAGCACAGACGGGCTCCCGAGTGAGCCCTTCACAGGCCTAAATTGCCAGATGTTAAGAAGTCACTGCTTCATGGGGAGCCTGGGTGGCTCAGTTGGTTAAACGTCCGGCTTCAGCTCAGGTCATGATCTCACGGTTCGTGGGTTTGAGCCCCACGTTGGGCTCTGTGCTCACAGCTCAGTGCCTGGAGCCTGTTTCAGATTCTGTGTCTCCCTCTCTCTGTGCCTCCCCTATTCACGCTATCTCTCTCCCTCTCTCAGAAATAAAAACATTTAAAAAAAAAGTCGCTGCTTCGTGAGCGTTGGACACATCAAGTGCATGTTTGCCATTATTGTCTATTTTGGTACAAACTTCAGAGTATTTACTGACTCCTGTGAACAGATACCTTAGCCGCCATCAGTACGGGCAGAATGGACTACATGTTCGTTCATTCATTCAACAAAATCTATTGGGGCGCCTGGGTGGCTCAGTCGGTTAAGCATCTGCCTTTGGCCCAGGTCATGATCTCACGGTTCGTGGGTTCAAGCCCCGGGTCGGGCTCTGTGCTGACAGCTCAGAGCCTGGAGCCTGCTGTGGATGCTGTGTCTCCTCTCTCTGCCCCTCCCCCACTCACATTCTGTCTCTCAAAAATAAACATAAAAAATTTTAAACTCCGTATGTATCAGGAATGCTTTGGGCTCACAACGCCCACAACAGAAGACAGAAGTAGAGAAAGATAATGTAGGTGGGATAAACCAGTTAAGTGGCAGAAAGGAATCTGTGGAGGCGCAATTGGAGGTAAGTTTGGAAAGGTGGAAAAGCATCTGGTCCCACAAAGCCCCGTGTGCATGGCTAGCAGAGCTCTGTCCCGTACGTGGAGGAAGGCAGCCTGGGGGCTTTGCGCATACGGGGCTGCAGGTGTCCTAATGCCGGAGAGAGAACCTGCCCCTTTCTGGACCTGTGTCTCCTCATTTACAAAGTCAGAAGGGCGAGAGAGCCTTTCCGACAGAACAGTTCTGCGTCGTGGCACACGGCCGTGTGCAGGAGGGATGGGGCGGGAATGTGAATCATGAAGCTGCTCATTGGGCTCAGGCCGTAGAGACGGGAAGAGGGTGGATCCCCGGTGGGTGTGCAGACTGTCAAGGGCAAATCTCTAGGAGGCGCAGGAAGAAAAGTTCACAAGAGGATTCACGTTGGGGTGAGCAGTGCAGGCTCTGGGCGTGTCCCTGATGGGAAGTCGTGTGGCCTGGATGATCGAGGGGACTCTCAGAATCTAGGGGGGGCAGGTAGGAGAGGCTCATTTTGAGGAAAGAGATCACAACTGTCTGAAGAGCCAGGGCTCGTGACGCTCACCGGGCATCATCCTTTGAGCAGCGAAGGTGAACCCATGAGAAGAACAACAGAATCTGAAGGACCCCCATAGCCCCAGAGAAGAGGAAATGAGTTCATTAAGCTCACACTTAAGTGTTCCAGAATTCGGAAAATACTGCACTGAGGGCTGTGCCAGACAGACCAGATTTGAGGAACCACAAATCAGCCATGACTTCTCTGATCAAACGAGAGAAGGGCTGTAGGTATTACACAGATAAATAATCCGCTGTGTTTGTGAAAAGCAGACGCCTGGTGTGCAATGACATTAGGAGGTAGAATTTAGAGCAGAGGCAGGAAGAGATTCCTTAAGAATTGGTCATTTTCTTGAGACCTTGAGGCAGGAACTGAAATGTGAACACAAGTCAGCCGGCAGAAAGGGGAAGGGGCCTGGGGCATTCAGACGATGGCGTCAGAAATGAAAAGGAAATTGCAGCTCGATTAGAAACACACTTTGAATGTTTAGGTGACCACAGTTGGTATGGACTGAGGAGGAGGAAGGTGCCAGGGACTTTTCTAGGACTTCTGGTCTCAGAAACTAGGCAGATAGAGATGCCATTTGAGATGGGGAACCGGGGAGAGGAAGAGACTTGCGTTAGGATTCTCCTGAGTCCTACATGAGAATTCATTATGAGATGCTAATGCCAAACGGTCGGAGATACGAGGCAGGCAGTTGGGTCTGTGAGCCTGGAGCTCAGAAGAGGGTGTGGGAATGCGACCCAGGCTTGGGGGCCATCAGCATGTAGGTGCGGAGCACGTGAAATGTGACCAGTGTGGCATAAGATTTTTCTGGTGGTGCTGACGGTAATTAGTTTACGTTTCAGTGTAAACAGCCACACGTGACTAGGGGTCTAGGCATCACCCGCAGACCCGCACCCAATAACACACCCCAGTATGCGTGCACACACGCGCGCACACATGTGCACACATACAAAGCCGAATGCCAGGGTGGCGGCGCCTGACCCAGACTGGGACCTGAGTCTGTCAGGGACATGTGGAACGAGTAGACACTCAGGTGTCCCCCGGTTATTTGGAGGGAACCCTATAACATGAACGGCTGATGCCAGACGTGCTCCGTCTACCTCCACCACCCAGCCAAGGTGAGACCCCGAAGGAGGGGAGAGAAGAAGGACCCCACCCCCTCCATGCAGAGTGGCCGAGAGGGAGCCCCTCACTCCGCTGGGTCCTGCTGTCTGGCCAGATCCCACTCTTGGCCCCTCTGGGAAGGTCAGACGGTGGAGGCGTGAATCAGAGGGCGGCGCGCTGGGGAGGGAAGACGTGCGGGGAGATGGAGGGTTTGCGCGAAAACCACCTGCTGGAGAAGCCGGCTGGTGAGGAGCCGAGGGAGAGGGCGGGTCCTCCTCGGTCGTGGCCCCTGGCTGCCCCGCACCGCAGCACACGCCGGTGAGGGAGCACCGGCCCCCGCCCCCGCGCCAGGAGACGCCGGGCTCGGTTCTGGGGCCTCCGGGAGCATTTGCACCCACTGGCAAAGGCACACCCTTGCGTGTGGGAGTCTCTGCCTAAAGACGCCTTATCTACTATGCAGTACTGACTCACCCGCGTCGGACCCCGGGCCAGAGCGCTCTAACTCGCCATCGCAGGCTCCTCCCCGGAGAGCACGCAGCACCACGCCTGGGGGCCGCTGTAAATGGCAAAATGCACCAACAAAAAGCGCACGTGCAAAAGACGGGACACGGGAAAGACCGCAGAAAAGACCCTTGCTGACAGCGTGGGGGCTGAAGCAAGAGCGCAGAGGCCCCTCGCTCAGCCGCAGCCGGGACGCGTGGGGGGTCGCCGCTCTGCCCCCGTCCGCAGATGACTGCAAAGAAGCGCCAGGCAGACTGATTTAGGAGTTAAGTATAAACTGTACAGAGTGGGCACTTTTGCAAAGGTGGAAACTGCAAATAATGAATATCGACTAATAATAGTGTCTGTTGGGGCACCTGTGTGGCTCAGTCAGGTAAGCATCCAAGCTCGGCTCAGGTCATGATCTCACAGTTTGTGGGTTCGAGCCCCACGTCAGGCTCTGTGCTGACAGCTCACAGCCTGGAGCCTCTGCTTCAGATTCTGTGTCTCCCTCTCTGACCCTCCCCTGTTCATGCTCTGTCTCTTTCTAAAAGAAATAAACATTAAAAAAATTTTTTAAATAAAAAATATTAGTGTCTGTTTACTGAATGCTTACAGTATCCCTGAAATTTTCTGAAGCTTACATACATTTACTTCATTTTCATAACAACTCAAGGACGAATTTTCCGAAACTGAAAAATGATTATGCATAATGTTTTTATTATGCAACCATGCTATTATATTTATTATGATTCACAAAGATGAGAATGTGGAGCCCAGAGACCTCCGGTAAGGTGCCCAAGGTCAACACGGGGTGAGCCCCAGGCAGTTCCTGCACAGCCATGCCCTCAACCCCCTGCAGCGCCCGCCGCCTCGGTCAGTGGAAGGGGCAGGAGGAAGGATGTCCCCGTAAAGCCTTGTCGCCTACACTCCCAAGCACGGATCCGGGGGTCATCGTTGAATATTCTGCTCAAGTTTCATTATTTCATCAATAACGACTGAACATCTCTTACAGGCAAGCACAGTTCTAGACACTAGGGCCAATGAAGAGGATCACCGAGAATACAACGTTCTAGATTTTGTGGACTTTGCAGCAAGGTAGAAGCAGAAATTAATCACACATGTAATTTTGTATAATGATCAATGCTATTAAAATAAAAAAGCTACTGAGAAAGACAAAGGAAGGTCATTACTAAGGAGGTGACATTTTTGCTGAGATATAAAGGAAATGAAAATAGGAAATATCTTGAGGGGGAGCATCCCAGGCAGAGGGAATAGCAAGTGCAAAGTCCTGCAGCCAAAGCAAGCTAGGAATGCAGTGAGGGCCAGCAAGGGGGCCGGCGTGCGTGGGCAGGGGACGCGATGGCGGCGAAGGGAGCCGAGTAGGCAGCGCTAACTCACGGGAGTCTTCTGGGTCACGGCAAGGATCTGGGTTCTTCATGTGTCGGGAAGTCCTCGGGGTGTTTGGATCCGGGGAGCGAAATGGTAGCGCAGGCGGTTAAAAGGTCTCTTGCTGTGTAGAGTTGATGTAGGAAACCAGAGCAGAAGCTGACAGACCAGTGAGGCCAGCGGGGGGTCAGGTGACGTCCCCGGGGCTGGCGGGGGGGGGGTCAGGTGACGTCCCCGGGGCTGGCGGGGGGGGGGTCAGGTGACGTCCCCGGGGCTGGCGGGGGGGGGTGTCAGGTGACGTCCCCGGGCTGGTAGATCACAGCTTTTCCATCTGTATTAAAAAAGGANATTTTTTAAATAAAAAATATTAGTGTCTGTTTACTGAATGCTTACAGTATCCCTGAAATTTTCTGAAGCTTACATACATTTACTTCATTTTCATAACAACTCAAGGACGAATTTTCCGAAACTGAAAAATGATTATGCATAATGTTTTTATTATGCAACCATGCTATTATATTTATTATGATTCACAAAGATGAGAATGTGGAGCCCAGAGACCTCCGGTAAGGTGCCCAAGGTCAACACGGGGTGAGCCCCAGGCAGTTCCTGCACAGCCATGCCCTCAACCCCCTGCAGCGCCCGCCGCCTCGGTCAGTGGAAGGGGCAGGAGGAAGGATGTCCCCGTAAAGCCTTGTCGCCTACACTCCCAAGCACGGATCCGGGGGTCATCGTTGAATATTCTGCTCAAGTTTCATTATTTCATCAATAACGACTGAACATCTCTTACAGGCAAGCACAGTTCTAGACACTAGGGCCAATGAAGAGGATCACCGAGAATACAACGTTCTAGATTTTGTGGACTTTGCAGCAAGGTAGAAGCAGAAATTAATCACACATGTAATTTTGTATAATGATCAATGCTATTAAAATAAAAAAGCTACTGAGAAAGACAAAGGAAGGTCATTACTAAGGAGGTGACATTTTTGCTGAGATATAAAGGAAATGAAAATAGGAAATATCTTGAGGGGGAGCATCCCAGGCAGAGGGAATAGCAAGTGCAAAGTCCTGCAGCCAAAGCAAGCTAGGAATGCAGTGAGGGCCAGCAAGGGGGCCGGCGTGCGTGGGCAGGGGACGCGATGGCGGCGAAGGGAGCCGAGTAGGCAGCGCTAACTCACGGGAGTCTTCTGGGTCACGGCAAGGATCTGGGTTCTTCATGTGTCGGGAAGTCCTCGGGGTGTTTGGATCCGGGGAGCGAAATGGTAGCGCAGGCGGTTAAAAGGTCTCTTGCTGTGTAGAGTTGATGTAGTTAAAAGGTGCAGAAGCTGACAGACCAGTGAGGCCAGCGGGGGGTCAGGTGACGTCCCCGGGGGTGGCGGGGGGGGGGTCAGGTGACGTCCCCGGGGCGGGGGGGGGGTCAGGTGACGTCCCCGGGGCTGGCGGGGGGGGGGGTGTCAGGTGACGTCCCCGGGCTGGCGGCGGACAGCTTTTCCATCTGTAAGTTCCCAGGAGACGCTGGGCGGGGACACTCTTCGAGACCCACGAGGCAGACTAGGAGCCCACGACCTCCGCCTGGGCCCGTCCTTCCCCGGCACCCCCCCCCGGAGCCGGGACACCGTCCCTTGGAAATACCCCCTCCCTGACTGTGCCTGTTAGAGTGGGCCGTCAGGGTCACCGACGGAAGAGTCTCGGAGAGCAGGGCACGCGGCCGCTGCGGAGGGTCGCGGACAAGCCCGCCCGCGCGTCTGCGGCCCAGCGCAGGAGGCGTCCGCCAGTGAGCCCGGCCCCGTAAGGCCCCTAAGTGGCAGGAGCCCGGGGACCACGAGGACCTGTGTCGAGGCCCCGCCGCCGCCGCCGGCTCCGCAGCCGCGCGAGGGGCGGGGGCGGCGCCCCGCTGCGCCGGGGTCCCGCGAGGCCCGAACCGCGAGGGCGGGGCTGCGGCCCAGCGCTGGCCCCTCGCCCGGGCCCAGGTGACGCCGCGGCCGGCGCGCCGCTCGGAGGGAGCAGGGGCCGCCTTCCCTCCCCGGTCTCAGCCCGCGCGGGCTGTCGGGACACGTCCCCGATCCTGCCGCACCCTCCACGCCACCGTGCCACAGGCGGGTGAGTCCACACGGCACGCTCCGGGGGTCCGGCGGCTCCCGTGCGGCCTGCCTTCGGTTTTCTTCTGCGCGTGCGCACGTGCGTGCGGTCTCCGGCTTCGCGGCCGCGGAGAGGCTCGTCGCCTGCTTGGGGAAGGTATTAAGGCCAATGTTCAGTCTCCCATTTAGGAAATGGAAGAACAATGCTAGACTCACGCTGTCTGTCTCATAAAACATGGTTTCGAATCTCTCTGGAGAGCGATTAGGCTTAAGGAGTTTTTAGTCATTGGAAGTCCTTTCATCATTTTCCTACCAGCTACGTGATTCATCCCAGTTTCAGAGTTGCTTCTTCGGCACCCACCTTGCACAAACAGGTGCAATTTCCCAGTGACATGGCACTTGGCATTTCAAGGACAAGAAACCAGTTCGGTTTCTACGAAGCCCAGAGCGAGGTCACCTCGCCAGGGTTACAGAGCACGCCTGGGTGGCTCATGGATGCAGCTGGTCCTTGTACAGTCAACCCATCTTGTCTCAACCGGCTCGAGATCGTCCATCTTGCAAATGTTATATATTGAGTTACGATCTTTCCTCCAAATGGCCAAGACCAAGCGTGGAATTAGCAGAGAGGCTAAAGGTGGTGTTAAAAGCCACCTGAGCAGAGCCAACAGCCCGGACCGAGCGGGGAGGGGGATGAGCGGCCCATTAAGGAGAGTTCACTTATGAGGTTGTGAGGTGCCTGCCCAGAGAGAGAAATTTCCACAAGAAAACTAATTTGCGTTGCTTTTGTTGTAGACGAGTGTTAGAAAAACTTAATACTTAAGGACAAGCAGTTCCACCTGAGGGAAACTGAGCCAGAGGGAGATTGTCGTCCACAGGATTACTGTAACCTGTGTCTGCTCAGGGGAAAACGGGGGGCACGTTGGAGGGTGGGGCTGGGCCAGCGAGGGCGCCAGGAGGGGAGGAGCCCGAGGCGGGAGGGAGCGCTGGACGGGGGCTCAGTGAGCAGCTCGGCGTAGACTCGAGAGGGGGCTGAGGGAGGGAGGCCCGGGAGGCTCTGGATGGCGGAGGGTTTTGTTCTGAAGACAAGAAGGAGCCTGGGGCTCTGACAAGCTGACAAAGAGCTGCTTATGTTTCACGTTTCACGAGGGAAAACTGTAGAAGGCGGGACAGGGTCCCACAGAACAAAACAAACAGAAGCACTGGGTGTTCTATGGAAACCAACCTGACAATAAACTATAAAAAAAAAAACTACAAAAAACAAAAACAAAAGCAGGGAGGGAAAGACAAGGAGTCCCGGGGAGGGGAGCAGACACTGACCTCAGGTCCTTTACACAGCCTTCGGGGGGCACCGCGCTGCCCACAAATCCTACTCAGGCCTTTTATGCACTGTAAATAGACGGTGGTGAAAGCAGCTGAAATAGAAGCGTGGAGGGGAAGCATCCCCACCCCGACCCCGGGGCCGCAGGCAGCACCCGGTTTCCAGGAAGCGTTTTCCAGTTCCCCCCACAGAGCGTGTGGCCTGAGCCAAGTTCTCTGCAAAGCTCTTGTCCCTCAGGGTCCCTCAGGGCTCTGGCGGAGGGACTGGGGCGCCTGCTCTCTGTGACCGGGAGCCTCTCACACCCTAACTCTCCCCACGGGCCAAGCAGCCGTGGCTTCCGCGCATCGAGGACGCGGCAGGAGTGGCTCTGGGGACGCGTCGCCCGTCGCCCGCTTGACCCCTGCAGACGCCGTGCGCCCCTACTGTGCACGTTTCACAGAGGAGCAAAGGGGAGCCCGCGTGAGGTCACAAGGCTGGAAAGGCTCCCGGCCAGAGCTTGCGGACGTCTGCTCTCAGGGCTGTGTCCCTAACCACCGAGCGCGGCACCCCGCGGACCCCTGGGGACAGGCTGCTCCTGGCGCAGGGAGGGTGGGCTCACTCAGGTTTAGAACCGCAGAATTCAGACCCCAGCCGAGGGCCATGAGCACGCGTCCGGCATGGACAGTTTGCCCGCTGTTCACTGTGCTTTGGAGCCCGGCTCGCCCGCGTCACCCCCTCCGTGTGTGCTGGGCCACCATGCATCTTCCCAAGGCCACTCGAATGCCAGCACCTCTCGGGTCTTACGTGTCCCCCCGCCTCCCCCTCCCCCGCTCCTAAAGTGACTCTCTGACGGCCAGAGCACCGCCTGCAGACCTTCCTGCGCTGTCGCCCGGGCATCAGCTCATCCGCAGGACCCCCTCTCGCTCTGCCCGGGCGCCAGTGGCCCCAGAGCCCTCTCACCCTCGACTTCCAGATGCCTGAGACCGCGTGTCACAGAGCAAAGGTGTCCCATCCCTGACTTAATTAAACAATCAGCTGACTGTGCTGACAACCCTGGACTCCGCCGGCACTTGAGCTGCTGGCACGGTGCTCTGTCTGGACGTCTGCTCTCCCTCCCTTACCTGGAAGATCGACGATTCCAGAAAGAAACGGGCTCATTTCAACGGTGCTGATTCTCTGCACCAGGGATTGTGATGACGTGTGACCAGTGTCTGCATGTGCTTGGGGGGGTGGGGTAGTGCCTCTGATAGCAGGTGTCTTCCGTTTTCTCTCTCTGGTCACTGCAGTGTCCCTGGTCCGAGGCGATGAGTGGCCCGTGGGAAGTGCGCACGGGCTCTGTAGATGGTGCTGTAAGCTTCAGAGCCCTACGTTTATATCCAAGTCAGCCACCAGCTTTCTGTAAAACCTCAGGGAAGCCTTCCCGTTCCAGCCTCCAGCCTCACCTTTCTTCCCCTTAACAACAGCGATCAAGAAAACTAGAGGTTTTATTTGGGTGGGTGTACAGACTTGAGACTTTAAGCAGAGGGTGGGAGTAGAAAGGTCAAACGTGCTTCTGGTCAGCAAGGGTCGGCGAGGCAAGGCCCCGGCTGACTGTCCCCGCTCCACCTGTCACTGAGGTCATACGATTAGCTGCTGGCAGCAATGACCAGGTGAGTGATCGCCCAGAGATGGTGACCCATTGACCAGAACACCAGTGCTCAGCATCTCCGAATCTATGATCTCCACTGCTGACATGAGACAAAAAGCTGTTTGGAAGGACCTGGAATTCAGACCCTCACAGGCAACTTCAAAGGGGTGCTGAGTGAGCAGACGACATTTTCTGCTTAGTCCAAGCTCGACCTTTCTCATTTGAAGCCCCCCCCCCACGCTTGGGGCATAGGGAGAACTCCCTCCTCGCCTCGTTTGCACATCAGAGCAGAATTCGCACAAAGCTGGAACAGCGCTGGGGCTGGCGGGGCTGGCAAGGCATGCTGCGACCGCCATGCAGTGAGCACGCTGCACACTCGCCCCTCGGCACCCTGTGAGGTGGAGACGTGCTGCCCTGAAAGCAGTGCTGAAAAACTGCAAGAGACGTAAGCGTGGTGTCAGCTGCTGGCGTTCCACTCGTGTTTTCTCGAAAGCCAGGACCTGAGGCCCAGTAACCTGCTGAGTAACCGCAGTCCACACTTCAGTGCGGCGCGTTTCCAGCCGCTCAGCCTTGCAGCTGATCCGCAGCCGGGGAAGCGGGCAGCCGCCCCCGGTCCCCTGGCAAGGCTCTGGGGACAGAGCCGCCGCAGGCCTGCCCTGGGGCGGGGGCGGGGCCTCAGCGGGAGGGGACAGACCATCAGGGGCTGCTGCATGCACACAGTACACACACCCACACATGTGCACAGGCACACATTCTGCAGCCTCACACACGCACAGGCACACACACACAGCCACACATTTAGCAGCCTCGCACACACATGCACACACGCACACATATGTACACACGACTACACATTCTGCAGCCTCACATATACACTCACATACACGCACACATGCACACACATGGTAAACATTCTGCAGCCTTGCACACACATGCAGACATGCACACCCACCCACACCCACGGCTACCCCTTCAGCAGCTTCACACGTACACACATGCACACACACATGCACACGTGCACACATACACACACGGCTACACATTCTGCAGCCTCAGCAGTGTCTGGCACCATCGTCATGCAGAGGTGGCTGCTGATCTAAAGGGAACACCCTCCCCCAGGGCCACGGACAGAAATTTAGGCCAGAAGTAGAGGGACCACGTTTTAGGGAAAGTGTGTTGGTTAGGTCTCCACTCTTTTATGAAGAGTGTGAAGTTTAAAACACACGACAGCGTGGCAGATGGGGCTGATGTGATTGTGGAAATGTGGCTGTGAGCAGGGCGTTTGTGGGTTTTCATGCGCTGGGGATTCCCTGCCGGTGCCCCAGGGGGCCAGCGTGCGCACGTGGCTGTGGCCTGCGGGGCGAAGAGGACACGTGGGCACACCGGCCCCGAGGGCTCCCTGATGCCACGCGGGGTGCGGCAGCCTGGTGCAGGGCGGAGGGCTGGGGACCGTGGAGCAGGGGGCCATGCGGCCCGACACCGGGGAGACCCCCCCCATGAGCGTGGGGCGGCTGGGGGGGGAGGGCCCCGGCAGCGCTGCCCAGGGACTCCCCGGGGTACAGCTTTTGAGAGCCAAGCGGTCGGGTCTCCCAGGAGAGACCCCCCAGGAGCAGATGGCAAACGCGGGTGTTGGGAGCGGTTAGAGCTACCTGTGCAGCCGGGCCTGTGGGAGAACAAGGTGTCCGGTCCATCGGGGGCGCCACAGACCGAGGCAACAACCGCCACGCAGAGACATGAGGGTGCTGGTGGGGGAGGCGCGCTTCAGAACAGCCAGCTCCCGTCGGCCTCGGCTTCCCAGGCCGCGCCCAGGGTTAGAGGGCCCCGTCGAGGGGGAGTCCATGTCCACTCTCCGTGATTGTGACTGTCCTGCGGACGGGTCACGCGTCCCACCGTGAACACGGAGGTGGTGACTGGGTCGCTGGGCGGTCCAAGAGCCTGGGGCGATGTCAAGGCTGTGACCCTCACGCTCCTGGTGGGCCAGCTGTGCAGCCAGAGCCTCAGAGGGATTGGAGGGAGGCTGAAGGGCCTCCTCCTTTATGCTATTAAAGGAGAACACTTCAAAACAGAAGTCACTTTAGAAAGTGTTTAAATGTTGCTCGTGAATCCTGAGCTCTAATGTCGAAGGCACGCGTAAAGAACGTTGGAGAAGGAGACCAGTCGTGCACAGAAAGCCTGGACAACACAGGTTGGGACATAGCCATTTGCTGAGCTGTCGTTGACTCCTGCGAGCGGAGCCCGGCCAAGGTTTTCCGTCCGCCTGCACTGGGACAACTCTCCTCGCGACGAGAGCGCCCATCAATCAATTAAAATATCCCGTCCTCTCCTGATGGGCCAAATCCACACCTTTAAAATGTTTAATGAACAAGACTGCCCTTAAAGCACTTGTAATTTCACTGCTATAGACCAGCGACAGTCAGCCTTGACTCTGCGTGAGTCTAAGTGGCTTTGAAAAGTATGGTACTTGTCCCAGAATCCGTGATTGAATAGGTGAGTGAAGGGCCCATACGTCTGTATTTTTAAAGCTTTGAAAAATACGGTACTTGTCCCAGAATCCATGATTGAATAGGTGACTGAAGGGCCCACACATCTGTATTTTTAAAGCTCCTCAGGAAATTCTAGCGTGAAAACCATCGTTCTCGCTCATCTCTTAATTGGTCTCCCACGCCACAATTTCCCCTGTACTTTGCCATCCAAAGACCTTTTCTTTTCAATTTACATCAAAGTTTCTCATTAAAAATATTTAATAGCTTCCCATGGCTTCATAAGAGGAATTTAAATTCTAACCTGGCATCCCAGAGCCTTCAAAATCTACTTCCACCCTATCTTCCCAGCTCTGTGTTTTGCCATATTCTCTGAAGCTGTGCCCTTCCATTTAATGAATCCGTTCTCCCCAAAGTATACACGTTTCCACGCCTCCACAGAGACCCCACTCTGTTCCCGTGAAAAGCGTCCTTCCTCGATTCGGCTCATCTGGCAAGGAGCACTCAGCTTTCAAGGCTCCACTTTAGCGTCCATTTCCCCGCTCTCAGCAAATTTAAAGTGACGGCAGTCCTCTCTGCTCCCTTAGCGCTGCGCACACACTACCGCCAGCATCACGCTTTACAAGGGGATCAGATGGTGGAGACGGTGTTAAGTAGCCAGCACATTGTGTCCCATTTTTCTTCTTCCGGGCATGCAGGAAGAATGAATTTCCTAGCTTCTTTTATTGCCATATTGGGGTTATGTGCCAGCTCTTCACCGATACGGTATAAATGGAAGCTATTCCCAGACACGGCCCTTGAGGGTATCCCAGGGAACCTTACCGTTCTTTCCCTTACCGTGAGGGCCTGGCAGCTCTTGTAAATCCCTTAAGTTGATGGGCTGCGCCCTAGTCCCATCTGCATTCTGAAGAACTAGTAAGGTGTCTAAAGCACAACGTAGGTCCTCAATCAACATTTGCAAATTGATGCTAATATACAGTAAAGAAAACTAAACGGGATTAGAAGCTTGCAAACCAGGCTGAGGGCTGATTACCGCTGGCGAGGCAGGGGCACCGGCCAACAAATGGGGGATGCGACAGACCAGACATAGGAAACGGGTTCAAAAAGGCCGGAGTGTCCTCCGGGAGAGAAGCTCGCATGTGTGAAGGTCAGCGTGGAGTTTGTCCTCTGCGGCTCCAAGGCTACTGAACAGCTTCCCAGTGATGGTGACGATGAGCCTGGTAATTCTTTGTGGTTGCTTCACATGCCGTGTGTTTTCTAACATATGCCATTACTTATGCTTTAATTTTCTCCAGGAAACGGTACCAAGGGAGTTAGAGCAGGTATCATCATTTCTATTCCAAATAATGAAATTGAAGTCCAGCGAAATTAAGTATTTGCTCATGGTCTCATCTTACTTAGTGGAAGGATCAGAGCCCACTTTCCCATGATCAGTGGGCTGTTTTCCTGCACCACCTCGTGACTCAGACCTGTCATCTGTGTGTCTCAGGAGATTCTCGGTTATCACCCGGAATAGTCTGGAACAGTAAAGGAGTCTGTTTCTCCAGCATCTACTCCAGCTATACTGCTTAGTGGATTCCTTAGGCTCTTAGTGTTGTTGGTGAGATGGCCCCACCTCTGATGTCTAGGAGAAATGGCTAGGTTAATAGAAAACAAAGCCAGACTTGGAATTCTGAGCAACAAATAGAAGACCAGAAGCAGGTGAAGCCCCCAGGACTCCCGACCTGGGACAAGCAGAGACCAGCATTTATTTACATGAGGGCATTGGTGACCTGAAAATGCCATGAGGCTACGTTCAGCATGTAGATGTAGCCTGTCCCGCAGGCCAGTGGAGAAGATGAGGTGATGCTGAGGGTCAGCGAGACAAGGTGCATCTCACAAGCAATCTCAGTGATAGGCCACCTCATGAGGATGGAGAGTCCTGGTCAACGCAGGCCCCTAACAGAGGACCAGATGGCCAGGGCCGTCTCGTTTGCAGAGGCTGCTCGTGATTAGCAAGGTCAGCAGAGTGGTCCTCAGTGAGAGTCGAGCCACATGCATATTTTACATCACAAGAGATTCTGTTCTTTCCTCCCCAAGGCTGCCTGCACCTTGGATTAGGACTTAACACAATGAACTCAAAGAAGTACTGCGGTGGTGAAGCTGCCAAGGACGGGAGAGCCCTTGCGGGCCCTGCTGTGTGCGAGAGACGGCGCTTTCCTTGTGCCGCATCCCCCTGGCTGCTGCTTCAGGCCGCCAGCTTCCTCCGGAGCCTGTTCTGCTGCCTTGAGACTGAGCTGAAGGGCCCTCCAGCCGGCATCCAACCTCCTCCTTGGGACCCCACGCTCAGGGGCAGCGATTCCGAGCTGGGTGCCGAGCGTTGGCCCCAAAGAGCTAGGACTGAGCATAGGGCCACTCAAGGCTTTGGGGTTTTCATCTTTCGGATTTCACCTACATGATGGGTTTGCAAGGTCGTTGGGGGCTGGGCTAGGCCCTCAACTGCTGTGGGTCATGCCGTTCTCACGGGGAAATAGTTACAAATTCCTAAGAGGTGACGTATGAGTAAAGTTTGGGGACTCTTCCATTTATTAATTTGGGATAGGCTATATAGATATGACAAGAGCATATGTTTTTTTCTACCTTAATGAAAATTTGAGGGTGTGATCACCACACGAATACTGCTCAGAGTCAGGAAATTTAAAGATTCCGTGGGCTTTTATCACTCACACGAGGATAATGTGCTTTCTCTAAGACCCATAAAACTGTAGTAAGATTAAAGAGCTCGATCACCGTAAAGCACTCAGTGCTTAGCAAGTGCTCCCCCGTGGAATCGAACTGAGTGGGCCTTCAGTTCTTTCTTCTGTCTTTCACATGAAAAAAGTGAGTACAAATGTCCCTATCACCGCAACCACACAGGAAATGCTCCAGCCTGGTGTGGCCCTGGTGCCCTGCAGTGCTCTGTGGGCACACCACGTGGGGTCACTGCAGCCCGCAGGTGCCAGAAGGCACCATGTAGGGGAGTAGGAAGAGCCTGGTTTCTTGACACAGTGGATGAAATCCCAAGCACCAAGTGAATACATACTATGTGATCTTCATGGTGCTTCGGGAAAATGAGCGGCCAGGTCTCTGTGCGGCGTGATGTGTGGGCACGGCCTGCCGGTCCCGGCAGTGAACTTCTGCCCTAGACCAATGCAGATCTCTTCCCAAGCCCACGGTCATTTCACATGTGCCTTTCATAATGTGAGCATTTCGCTGAGCTGAGTACTACTATTGTTTAAAGGTACTGTGTTCTCTCTATAACCTGTGTCCTAAGCTCAAGCCAACTACTTCATCTACTTTCCAATTAAAATCAAATAGGAAAAATGATTGTGACCAACTAAAAAGGGGCTGTGTGTCGGGGTGACATTGTCTAAGAAACATTCCATGTAGTTTGCACCCTACGTGCTATCTCTAAAACCTAATCTCTGTGTGAAGGGTGACTCTGTTCAGCTTGGTTCGAGGACTCGAGCTGGGAGCCAAGTGTCCATTAGGATGTTTCCTAATTGAATTATAACATTCAGAAAAGATTCTGTCACTTTCTGCCCTTCGTGCTGTTGTGGTGTTGTCATCTTTCACAGTGGCCGGAGATCATTTTTGTCTACTCATTGTACTGACTGTCTCACAGCTGCTATTGAGTACGCCCCTAGGAACATAGGCGTCCTTATCGATTCGGACAGCTATACTACAAACACCATAAACTGGTGGCTTATACGCAACACAGGCGGACTTCCTACAGTTCTGGAGGCTGGGAAGGCCAAGGTCATGGCGCCAGCAGGTTTTGGTGTCTGATGAGAGCTCACTCCCTCCTCTTCCTGCTGTGTCCTCACAGGGCAGAGAGGCAGGGGATCTTTCTGGGGTCTCTTTGATAAGTACAGTCATCCCACTCCCGAGGGCTCTCCCTTCATGCCTGACTCACCTCCCAAAGGCTTCCGGACCGTCACCTTGGGTATGACGTTTCCACATAAAATATCGTGAGGATATAAATACATGCAGTCCCTAGCAATCAGGAATTCCGATATCCAGGTGCGAGGAAAGTGTGAGATACCTTAGGGAAGACAGAGGGCTAGGGGGAGGAAGAGTGTGCGGATTCACTTACTTGGAGCAGTGAAGTTGTGGTTAGGAAACCACATGGAAGGCGCTGGCAAAACACAACTGAAAATCACGAAGGCAGAGAATTGATCTTCTATTTTCACAACGACCCTGAGCAAGTAGAAACACGATGCTGAAATGGGCAGTAGCTAAAGTGGGACTTGGGGCTCCTGGGTGGCTTAGTCGGTTAAGCGTCCGACTTTCGCTTGGGTCATGATCTCGCGGTTCGTGGGTTCGAGCCCCGCGTCGGGCTCTGTGCTGACTGCCAGCTCAGAGCCTGGAGCCTGTTTCACAGTCCTTGTCTCCCTCTCTCTCTGACCCTCCCCTGCTCACGCTGTCTCTCTCTCTCCTAGACATAAAGAAAAAAAAACAAAAACAAAAAAAAAAACATTTAAAGTGGGACTTCAGGATGAGGGGTGAAATGACGAGAGTGGTGTTCTTCCAAGCAACACGTTTAATGATGTATGAGCCATTTACACAAAAGCAGCAAAAGGTCTTAGGTAATTTATAACCGATGGTATCAACCAAGACTCGCACACATGTTCAAACTGGTGAAGTGAAGAGCTGAGCCGTGCATGAAGGACTGTAAATAGAACAAGGCGTCGCAGATGGACACTCGTCTGACTGGGGTGTACCGAGCAAATTAAAATAGGGAGAGATTGGACGCCAGTATGTGTCTAGGTGAGGTAAAAAGAAATTAAATTAAGATGACAACTTTGGAAAAAGAAGGAGCAAGCAGACA
Organism: Hyaena hyaena; assembly: GCF_003009895.1. NCBI lineage: Eukaryota > Metazoa > Chordata > Mammalia > Carnivora > Hyaenidae > Hyaena > Hyaena hyaena. The sequence continues at coordinate 1,383,283 of NW_024081118.1, forward strand.
GAAACATTACTGGGAAAAAATCATGACTTAAGGATGGACTGGAAGTAGGAGGGGAAAAAAAAGAGTCCAGGAGACTCAGTGTTAACGAGCCTCATGAAATCAGATCTGTCGTAAGGAAGGAAATGTAGAGGATGTAGGCGTGGAGTTTAGGAAGTCATTTGTCCACATTATGTCAAGTAACATGAAGACGTCCAGACAGAGACGCCTTATGGGCAGTGAGGATTTGTTGGCAAGATGCGGCCCGTGAGGGATCTGCAGTGAGATCAAGTCTCTATCAACTGAATGCAGCCATGTGTACGGAGAGTGTTTCCAGAGCTCCGAGTAAGGAAAAGTCATTAGGGGCTACAGGGGTCATAAAAATTTTTAGAAGATGTGGGATGAAGTTTTAATCTTTAAGGATGAATGTGAATTGAAATGGTAGAAGTTGGAAAGACATTTCACATTAAGGTGTTACTAGAAGACCAGTGGTCCAGAAGTGGCAAAACACGTGGACTGTCCAACATGAATTTGTCATCCGCTGTTTCCAGTGAAAAGTTTCTAAGAGGAAATGAAAACACAGTTTCTGAGATGCATTGGCACCAGGTTTTATAAATGGCAGACAGGAATCTGGTGATGGGTCCGCCATTAGAGACTTTTGAGAGCGCTACGAAACAGCCCTGTTTGTTGGGGAAGGTCAGTGGGGAAGTCAAGTGGAAGGAACACGATGTGGTGAAACGGGCAACAGCAGACTCAGATCCAGAGTCAAATTCAGACCTGCCAAGTATTAGGTGTGGGACTTAGAGTCTTCTACACAGTTAACTTTTCTGAGCCTTAATATTCTTCTCAGTTAAATGGGGATACAGTATGTGCATGGGGGGGTGGGGAGGATGCCCAGTGCAGACAAGACTGCTGTGGTGAGTTAAACGAATGGATTGGAAGAGGAGAGTCTTAAAGTAGGGATTCTCTAGGCAAGTGATTTCAATAACGTATGTGTATTTCTAGATTATTATTTCGCCAGAAGAAAAGGAACAATAGGGATACATGGGAGTGATGTTCTGAAATAGAAAAAGTGACAGAGGTTGGCAGTCAACTAGACTGAGGGAAGGAAGCATGGAGATGAAGCCCCAGCTGAGTAGAAGTGCCCAGATCCAGTGATATTGGCTGTGGTCAGAAGGCAGGGTGAGCAGCGTTGAATCTGGCTTTAGGCTGAATCCATGGCAGATGTGGGGGTAACTTGAAATAGAATAATTTCCCGTATTTCTTAGGTTAGTTTAACCTCTCTTCATTTTTAAAAATGGCCACCTTTTGTTTGACTTTCTCACCACCAGTGATTTGGACGCCATCTTTCCTTCTCATAAATTGGCCAGGAGAGGCGCTGAGGGCAGAACAGAGAGAGAGGCGGTTCCACTTGCTGCAAATGCTCTGTGACCTCTGGTAACAGTTGCTCTGCCTTCTGAGAATCTAGATAGAGTTTCCACATCAGCATAGGAGGAGGCCAGTTGCCCAATAGCTGAAACTGACAGTCTGTCAAAATGCAGTAACTTCTCTGGAGAAAGAGTCCGCGGGCAGAGTGCCAGAGGTGCTAATAAAATGGTTGCTTATTCCCTGGCCCAAGATGACAGCACAAAGGTGTTCCCTTTGTGCACTTTGGAAGGCAATAAACTCTGTTCATGCGGTCGCTTCCTGCCACAGAGTTCAGAGCACGTATGCTATGTCTCCTCGCTCCATTTCCTCTCTAGGACTCGATCGAAAGTGACGATCTTCTCTCCCCTAGAGACTGAGTCAGGGGCGCCGCCAAAGCCAGGCAGGGAGGCGGTGGTAGACTCCGCTATCGCGGGCGGTTGACCATTCTTCCCAGTCACCTACGTGATCACATTTGCATACGTGAGTTCAGAGTGGCGCTTTGTAGCCACTTCCTACCACTGACCCCGTCTCTCTCTGGGGTTGTAACCCCGAAGAGTTGGGTGAACAAGGAATTATCGCCAAACGGGAAGGAAAATACCATTTTATTAACAACATTTGTGCCAGAACACAGGCCGCAGGCTAGGAAGTGTGACCGGAAAGTCCTCTTCATTCTCCCCTGAATTTAAGAGAGAGTTGGCAGAACAGGCTGCACCCTGACATGCCCACCCCCCACCCCCTGCCTTTTGAGGGCACGAACAGAGAGGTAGCTGGGGTTGAGTCTTCCTGGAAGAACAGTATCCAAGTTTGCATTTTCTTTCAGGTATTTCAGGAAGTTTTATGTGGATCTGAACAGTGCGTCTACTCAGGTGTGAGTTTAAACCTTACTGTCTGTGAAGCCCCACAGCATTTAGCCGGTTCATGTCAGGCCGCGTCCTATCTGGGCTTGGAAGTGCGAGCCGCCGGCTCCTCCCTCGCGGGCTTGTAGGAGACAGAGCTGGGCGAAGGCAGAGCTCATTCTGAGGACTAAGAGGGCTGTGAAGTGACTAGAAATGCAAAGTACAGAGTCTGGAGGAAGAAAACAGTCGGTTAACCCAGGCCAGAGTTGGCAGCCAGAGCTCTAACCCACCATGGATCTTGGCAGGTACCAGCCACACAGGGGGGCGGATCAAAGCATGGAGGCTCTGGTGGCCCCGGGGTCTGGGGCGCAGTGTAGCCTGGAGGGTAAGAAGGTGGAAAGAGCTAGGCTGGGAGTCGGCCCCCTGAGTAAGCAGACGCAGCTCAGCGCAGGGCTCCGGTCTCAAGGAAGTCACTGGAAGGCCCATCAGGAAGCCAAGGCTCTATGGCAGGAATGAGGGAGAAGAGTGAGACTCGGTCAGTAAAGCCGTCCCAAGGGCTCAGCTCAGGGACACCGGCAGCAAGACCTACTTTTATTTTATTTATTTAATTTTATTTTTTACTACTTAATGCAGCTACCTTTGGGCATTTATTGTAATCATCATTCAATATGACAATTGCAATACAATATTTGTTAATACTTCCTGTTGTGTCTTTTTCCTGCTGAGTCATTAACCTCATCGACATAGAAACTTTGTCTTGTACTTTTTTTTTTAATTTTTTTTTAATGTTTTATTTATTTCTAGGAGAGAGAGAGAGAGACAGCGTGAGCAGGGGAGAGTCAGAGAGAGAGGGAGTCACAGACTGAAACAGGCTCCAGGCTCTGAGCTGGCAGTCAGCACAGAGCCCGACGCGGGGCTCAAACCCACGAACCGCGAGATCATGACCCAAGCGAAAGTCGGACGCTTAACCGACTAAGCCACCCAGGCGCCCCTGTCTTGTACTTTTTTTTTAAGCAAGACCAACTTTGATGGCGGGTCTGAGCCTTCAGATTTTTACTTACACCAGATTCACTTTAAAGGAAAGGTAGGTGACTTTATAGGGAAGAGACGGGAAGACACATGCATTCATCACGTACCGCACAGAATTACTGGTATTTACATAGGCTGGAGTTGCGACCAAAGCCTAAGTCTTCGTCCCTCCTGGGATTCAGAAACACCTGGTCATTTGGGATAAACTCGTGGAAATTGATGGTCAGGAATTTAGTTTTATTAGGAGCCACGGAATCTTCTGTGAGAAGAGAACAAAGGCGTTTGACTCCGCCCTTTTGCAAACGCGTGGACAGAGTCGGACAGCAGGCACGCGTGTGTCTGCCCCTCGGGTTTGTCTCGCCTCCTTGTCCTTCTGAGGACCTCAGTCTGAGGGGGTCAGTTCTAAAATTTAGGGACAGTTTTACTGACTGTCAAAGTAGACGAAATACAACTTTATACCGTTGATATGTAATGAAACGACATCCAAGGGAGGAGAGGGATGCTCTCTGTCTCCAGAGAAAGCTCTGTTCTCCTGCCCCTGAAGGACTGAGCTGTGAGCGCACCCAGGACTCACCACGGACTGAGCACAGCCAGCTGTCTGTCTCCCACCCTCTGCTCATGATCTTTCTAGAACAGTGCTTCTCAAAGCATGATCTCCAGATTACCTGCGGAGGAAGCATCAGAGGCTAGTTCGAAATCTATTCCAGGGCTAGACCTCAACCAGGGCCTACAGACTGGTAAAATCAAGGTGAACGTCCTGAGAACTGGCCTTTTTTAAATCAGCTCTTAAGTGATTGTTGTATGCACTCGAGGGTGAGAACCGTTACTCCAGTAGCTAGATTTTGCCCTGGTGCCGCATGCTCCTTTCCCGGTGGTTTCCTGTTGTTTGTAGAACACCTTCTCCCTGGCGAATACGTCTTTGGAGGTTGCTCACAGCCTGTCCAGCCTCCTTTCTCCTGCCTTGTGGGCTCCCTGCTCAGCCACACGGAGAAATTGCCTCTTCCTAGAACACACGCTCTTTGCGTCCATGGGTTTGTGGCTCCTCCTGGCAGGGGTTTTTTGCTCTCCTTGCTTTCCGAGAGAACAAACTTCTCTTACTTAATGACCACATCTTATATATCGCCCTCTCTGTGAGTCTTTGTAACCACCCCCTGCAAAATTAGTCACTGTTCTTTCGTGCTGTGACGATTAATTTCATGTGTCCACTTGGCTAGGCTCTGATGCTCAATTGTTTGGCCAAACGCTGGTCTAGATGTTGCTGTGAAGGTGTTTGTGGCTGTGATGAATATTTATGACCGGCCGACCTTAAGTGACGTCGCCGCAGTGTGGGCGGGCCTCATCTAATCAGTTGAAAGTCTGACAGCCAAGAAGGCGGTTCCCCAAAGAAGGAAGTCTTCCTCAAGACGTTAACCTAAGAATCCTGCCTGAGTTTCCAGGCCGCACGCCCTCCCTGCAGATTTCAGACACGAGACTAAGACGGGCTCTCGCCTGAAGCTCCAGCTCTGACGTATCAAACCTGCCGGCCCCCCTACTTTCACGGGCCAATTCCTGTGTGTCCCCTTCTCCCTCCTGCCTCCCTGTGGGCCGTTTCCCTGGTTGACCCTAAGACACCTGACTAATACACCGCCCCTTCCATTCAGCTCAGAGTTAGGACGGTGCGGAGCTCACCGGAGAGGAAGGCCCCCCGTTAGTGGGGGTGCAGGGCGGGAAGCTGCGGGAGGGCGCCGGCCTGTTCCCCAGGACAGAGACGGAGCGACCCCAGCGTGTGTCTCCCCCGAAGCCCCCCTCAGGCACCTCGCCGTTCAAAGCAGAAGGCTGCTGTGTCCGCAAGTACCAGCGACGCCGCCGGACCTGTCCCGCTGTCGGCCCCGCACCTCGAGTGCCCAGCTCCCCTCGCCCCCCTGCCGTGCGGAGGCTGCGCCGTCAGTGCCCGTGCCTGATGTTCCCGATGCCGGCCCGCGTCGCTCCGGAGCCGGCTCAGGGGCCTGCCAGGCCTGGAGCTTCGTAGCTGTGCGGTCACCGGCCGCAGACTGCTGACCCTTCAGGGCCTCTCTCCCAGCCCCCCAGACCCTGGGTTGCCCCCGAGTGGCCCTGCGCTCCCTCCTGAGCCACAGTTCGGCCGCGCCAGGCCTCCCAGTGGGCCCTGCAGTGTCCCCCAGAAACGTGCCTCGGGAACATGGCGAGCTTCCTTTCAGAGTGCTGTCGCTGCGCCCCCGCGACCTCGTAAATACAGGCTGGCACACCGAGCGGCTCTTTGACTGCAAGGTCAGAGTGGTGCCTGCCATTTAACCTGTGTATGCGACGTGGATACACAGGAAGGTACGATACTTCCTCGGTGGCATTTTAATCAGAGGCGATTGTGACACGAGCATGAATCTCATGCTTGTATTGACCCCCCCCCACCTGCTGCTGCTGCGTGCTGGGGCTCCCTGCTCTCGGCACCTGTGCTAGGCAGGGCCCTCTCACACCGCACCGAGACCTCCGTACTGTGAGCTGCTTGTTTCCTTTAATTCTGAACACAAACCTGGGAGGTGGTAGTTCATGTGCGATCATCGAGGCAGCTCAGAGAGCTGAAGGGGTTACTGAAGGTTTCAGAGCTCGTAACTCAAGGATGTAGGTGTGTATGCATGTATACAGCAGGGGCTACTGTTGTGCGGAGCAGGGGCCGAGAGGTCTGCAAGCATTGGATCCCGTCATTCTTGCAAGAGCCCCGTGCGATAGGCACGATCATTCTTCTCACGCGGTACGTGAAGAACGAAGCACAAAGGGAGTGCCCTGTACACGGTTGCACAGCCAGCAGGGGCGGAGCTGGGTGTCAGCCCCAGGCCCCTGTGTGTCCAGAGCCCCCGCTTCGTGGCCTCTCCCACCGTGCCGCCCATGTGAGCACGCACGTGTGCATGTGTGTGCGCGTGTGCATGTGTGTGCACGTTTGCACACGTGTATCCTACCTCTCCGTGGTTCACGAAGCAGGACGGGAGCCCGTGCAGGTGGCCAGAGGCCCCTCGGGGAGCCGGGTCAGGCCCCGTGTCCCTCACCACGCGCGGCCGCCGTCCTCAGGGCCCTGCGGCACCCAGCTCTCCATCAGCCCTGAGACTGGGGCAGGGAGAACACGGCCTACGCAGACCCTAAAATAATCCGCAGAATGTATGTTGTGCACAGTGCGTGTTAAGATATCCTGGTGAACTACTGGGTCCCTTCCTGTCCTTCCAGGACGGAGGCTCGGCCCAGCTGCCCAGCGACCGCCCCACCCCGGGGAGGGGCTCCGGGGGGCCGGTGCCCAGGGCAGGGGAGCCTGACGGAAGCCCCAGGGGTGGGGTAAGTGAGGGGTCGCGGCTGCGTTAGGGGAGGTGCTCGGAGTCTGAGACGCGCGGAGGGCAGGTGCCTGCCGGGCCGCAGGAGCGTGTGAAGGGATTGAAGCCGTTTTGCCTCGGCTGGTTTCTCGTCTACACACCCGATGTATCGTCCTGAAAGGGTGTACATGCGACCTTCATCGTTCTGTGCTCCGACCCCTAATTCCCGTTACCGCCGGGGACCTCGTAGGACGCCGTCGCTCTGCTCAGGGTCAGCAGGGCCCCTGCTGGGGCGGCCGGGGTCACACGCGGGGCCTGGAGCCGCGGCCCCCGTGAGCGGCGTGGGCTCTCCCGGCTGCGGGAGGTCGTCTCCGCAGCAGCCGCCGGCCTCTGCCTGCCCGGGGTGCGCTCCGCTCAGCGCGCGAGCCCGGGGCACCCTCCCTGCACACTCCCCGGCTTCCCCGGGACGCTGCGGGTGCGGAGCGTGCGAGTCCCTGCGAACCGGAGAGCTCCCCGCCTGTAACCCTCACCGGAGCCCAGAGCCCGTGCCAGTGTGTGCCCGCCCCCTCCCCGTGCCCGTGTGTACGCCCGCCACCGCGCACGCCCACGCCCGCCTCCTCCCCGTGCCAGTGTGTGCGCCCGCCACCGCGCACGCCCACGCCCGCCTACCCCGGAAGCACGCTGCTGAAATCGCTGTGGTTCCTTCTTGGAGAAATTACAGGGTTGGGGCCGCGGGTGGCTCAGTCCGCTAAGCGTCCGACTTCGGCTCAGGTCATGATCTCATGGTTCGTGGGTTCGAGCCCCGCGTCGGGCTCTGTGCTGACAGCCCAGAGCCTGGAGCTGCTGCGGATTCTGTCTCCCTCTCTCTGCCCCTCCCCTGCTCATGCTTGTCTCAAAAATAAATAAACATAGGGAGGGAGGGAGGAAGGAAAGGGTTCAACACCAGAGTCCAAGACGCTGGTTTCCATCTCCCATCTCTAGAAAACCTTATTGCTTATTGACCCAGAAATAGGAAAATGCGTATTTGTCGCTGTAAGTGAACGCAGTTTAACAAGAAAGACTTGTCACAGAAACCTTCGGCAAGCTCGTCGCGGTGACCACCTCCCACCGCAACTCCTGTGAGATCTAATCAGGGAGAGTTAACATGCATGTTCCGGGCCAGCGAGCGGCCCAGGCCCCTGGGAGCCAGGGTCCCTCGCCAGTGTTAGGGGAAGCCCTCGTGTTAAGTTGCCGACGCTCCCCCAGGCCACCTGGGAGCCAGTCATCGCGGCTGCAGATCAGAAGGGACGGGGGGGGGGGGGCGCATCTTTAGGCTTTTACAGCTGTGTGATGGGGGGGGGGGAGCGGCCACCACAGCCACGTGCTCACCGCGGGACCGAGTCTCCGCACCGCCCGAAGAGATGCTGTCTGGAAGAACACAGGTGAACGCGTGGGCTCCCCCTCGCCGCCCCGAAACTTGCCCTGTCAGCAAACCAGAGCAGCGCCGTGTCGGAGGTGTGGCCGGGCCCAGGCCACAGAGGAGGGGAGGGGGGCGCAAGGAAACCAGCGAGGGTGGGAACGGTCAAGTTCGAGCGGGGGAGGGGCTCAGGGACAGGGACCTGTGCCAGCGACCGGAGGGTGACCTCTCAGCCCCAAATCCCTCCGTTTGTCACCTGCTTCTGGGATGATGGGACGGGTCCCTTCTGCGGGGAGCGTGTGCCAGACTTCGGTAGCAGGTGGGAAGGCGTTTCAGGAGAGCGGGCTTCTCCTGCGGGCACTGGGGCGCTCCTGCACCTGGCGGCGGCCGCGTGTGCGTGTGCGTGTGCGCGCGCGTGTGTGTATGTGCGGAAAATCCGATGGCGCTCGCTCTTCTCCGGCCGGTGATCGAGAGCACCCAGCCCCGTAGGCGCGCAACCCCGGCCCTGACCAGGCGGCGGTCACCTCTGCCGGCCTCTCCCGTTGCCCTCCCACCCTTGAGCCCCCCCGGGCGCCCATCGCCAGCATCAGGCACCGAACCCCGGAGGGCTGTCTCCCACTTCCGGGCACTGGAGCAGCTCCGGGAACTTCCTTTCCGTCCACAGCACTGACCGTGCCTCCAACAAGGTCTGACTAAACCCCAGCGTTACGCAGGATCCTCCGCTCCCAGTGTGTTCCTTCTTTAGGCACCGTCTCTCGGCCTCGGGGAATTCTTGAGCCCCCCCCTCCCCCCCCACCCCCCGTTAATAAGGTTTGATACTGAACTTCCCTTGTGTGTTTCTGTCTCCAAACTGGAAGCTGACTGAAACGGGACCGGGAGAGGCCACAGTCCCTCACAGATGGGATCTGGAGATGGCTTTGGTCCTGGCCATGGGCCACACTGCCTGCTGAGCCCCCTGACGGTGGGGGCGGGGACGCTGGCAACCCACGGCGACGCTGACGTTGTAATTAACCAAGCTGTACCCCGTGTTTGATTCTGATGAAGTGCCGAGTGAAACAGTGCTCTGGAAACCAAGTGGTTGCTGCACTTGACTTTATGGCTCAAATGACGACTATGAGCACAGGATTTGGGATTGATTTCTTTCAATGCACTTGAGCATCTACGAAAAGAAAACGACACAGTTCCTTTAGCCTTGAGCCTAACTGGCTGTCTGACAGCTTCCGAGACGGCTGCAGAGGGATCTCCCTTTTCTTATGGCAGCAGGGCTGATATTGCTGGACATAAAATGCAGCACTTAATTGTTAAGGGTTGCTGAAACACAAGGGTACTTAAGTTGGTGTGAAATTTAGGACATTGGTTAGAAAAGAAGGGAATCATGAGACTTTTTTTTAAAATTTTTTATTTATTTCAGAGAGAGAGAGAGAGACAGCTTGAATAGGGGAGGGTCAGAGAGAGAGGGAGACACAGAATCTGAAGCAGGTTCCAGGCTCTGAGCCGTCAGCACAGAGCCCGACGCGGGGCTCGAACCCACGAGCAGTGAGATCATGACCTGGGCCGAAGTCAGACGCTTAACCGACTGAGTCCCCAAGGGAATTATGAGACTTCGAATGGGAACAGCTGGTTGGACCCAAATCAAGCTGACAAGTGAATTTACCTGTCATTTGGAGCCTCCCTGAACCAAAAAAATTAGCTTTCCCTCCTCCCTCCAACGCATGGGGAAGACACCCTGGAGCCTTGTGATCTCTCACCTGGGAGGCAAGCCTGGGGCATAGACTCTCCTGTCCGTCAACACACCAACGTACTCTGTTGCCACTCGACCCGGGATCACATCTCACCGTGTGTGTGTGGTTTTTTTTTTTTTTTTAATGTTTGTTTATTTTTGAGAGAGAGGGACAGTTTGAATGGGGAAGGGATACAGAGAAGGAGACACAATCTGAAGTAGGCTCCAGCCTCCAGAGCCTGATGCAGAGCTTGAACCCACAAACTGTGAGATCACAACCTGAGCTGAAAGTTGGACATTCAGCCGACTGAGCCACCCAGACGCCCCCAAATCTTACCATGTTCTATGGGGCCAGGACACACTATAACCCAGTAGAAAGCAGCCTGCATACTAGCAGAATTATAAGAATTTTACATATGGAGAGAAAGCCTGGGGAAGATGAGCAGGAGGGAATTCTAAGGGCGTTAGACCAAGTGCAGCACTCAGCTACAAAGTTAAAATAGAAATATTTACCATAAAGCGTGGTGTAAAGGGTCCCAGTCGTCAAAATGCTTTAACCACAAGGATAATTGATCACAGGAGGCTAATTGATCATAGGGTCTGTAGGAATTAAATAGATCTGTAACCTACTCGTAACCTTCTTGACTGATTTAATAAACTCGAGATCTGGAGCCAAAACGCTGACTTGACTCACCACCGGGAAGAACCGTGGCCTCTCAGTTTCCAGACCTCAGTCGGTTCACAGACCCAGAGCTCTGTGGCTGAAGGACAGGTCGGACAACCCGAGGAAGGGCCATGTGCCATTGCTGCAAAGAGCGGCTGTGAAAAGAATCCTGTGGGCCTTTAGGAGGGCGCCCTGGGGCGCAGTGCGGCGATCCGCAAGGGACTGTTAGGTAATTGTTCCAAACTGGTGTGAAAATTTACGCCACTGTGACGCAACAGTCAAAGTGAGGCTTACAGCAGTGAACCACTAGAGCCTTAGTTCAGATCTGACTCCCAGTGTGCTTCATTTGGCCCCAAATCAACTCTCTGACCATAGGATTTGTGTCATTATGGCCAGAATGACTAAGTGAAAGTCCACGGAATGTCCTCTCCTGATCAGGATTGTGAACTAGAAGCAATACCTCATCTCTAGAAAACCTGCAGAGATTAGCATCACCACCAAAGACTTGAAAATATGAGGGGCGATGGTATCCATCACATTCCCATTTCACGCACCCTTCGGTCTGCGATGAGGTCGTTAGATCTTGGAGAATAACCGCGGACTGTTGCGAACTTGCTCAGACGGTGACTGCAGGTGCCGCCGCTGTTTCAGGTGTTTTATCTGCACCGGAACAAATCAGCATGAACTCTGACACTTGGCAGGAGGCGAGGGACCCCGCCAATCCTTTATTTCCACATCAACTGGGAAGGAACACAAAATGATCTTTGCTTTCACTTGGCAGGGCAAACAGTAGACCTTTCCAGTCCTGCCCCAGGGCTCCAGCAGCTCTGCTCTGAGGGTTAATGCCAGGAAGCAACAGACGAGGATGGCTCTTCTCACCGCATGCTTGATGCCCCATTCGCAGAATTTACACCTATGGCCTGGGAAGCTCTGAGCTGTGTGTGTTTGGCTGTCTTAGTACCCAAAGGGCAAATATACTTCCACCAGAGGACACACTGGGCCCCCCCGGAATTGGAAGGTGAGACTTCTCCCTGACCATTGGGGCTCCTTAGGCCACTTGAGCAAACAGGTGGAAGAGTTGCTGATCTTGACCACCAAGAGGCAGCCGGGCCACTGCTGCACAAGGCAGCTTTTGTCTACAGTCCAGTGGCCTCTCTGGTGTCCCTCTTCGTCCTTCCATATCCACTAGAAAAAGTTAGTGGAAACTATGGCAACCTCCCTCTAGGTTATAAATGGATAACCCAGACCCTTTGAATATTAACGTTTGAGTCATTCTACCTGGTAAATAACCCAAACCAGCTGAGATTCTGGCTGAGGATGGGGAAATACAGAAATCATAGTGAAAAATGGAATAATGAAACATCCACCAGAGTCTTATAATCATTACAGGAACAAGGACTAGAGCACTTCGTATATTTTTTCTTCACATGTTATATGCGTTCACTTCCATAGATTAGTTATTTTCTTCTTTCTCCTTTGCCCATTTTTTATTTTATATACAAGTTGTTCTGGGTTAATTTTAAAATGTACTCGTTAACTAGCAGATTATTCAGCGGGAACGTGATGGAATTTGGAAGGCATGAATATAGCCAGACATGGCTTATAAAGGTAACTTGTAAAGATAACTGCGTGGAGGGAACTTGTAAAGATGATGGCTGTATCTCATCAGGGCGGGAGTACAGAGCTGTGTAAACGTTGTCTGGAACGTGCATAGCGTATGTGCACAGGGTGTCTGGGGAATCCGAATCAGCGAAGAGCGGGCTGTGACCTCAGTCTATGGCTCTTCACGTCCAGATGGGTCATGAATTACCTGCTCTGTGATAATGGAGCTGGACTCCGAGCATTTCACCTCTGAAGCAGGCGTGTCAGCAGAGGGCGATGGATACTGCTGGCAAGGATGCTCTTCTTCTTGGTTCCGCGAGGCCACTGGACTGTGTTTTTCTTGCCCACACCACGTGACCTCCAGCAGTTCATGGGGCAAAACTGGGGCGGGGCGCCAGTCTCCCTGCTCATCCAGAGCATCGTAAGCTCAACCTTACGAGTTCACGTCCGTTGCCCTAGCCCAGTAACGACCTCAGCACGTGCCCTGCGCCCCCGCTGCCCCGACAGACAGTACACAGCTTCGTCCTCACAGCTTCCTGCTGGAACGTGGGCTCCCAGCACTCTGACCCAGACAGCTATGTCTTGCTAAGATAAAAGGAGTGTCTCCTAGTTTCCTAAGCCCTCTGAGGAGTTTGGCCGGGGACTTTTCCAGCTTCACCTAGTAAGTCCACCCTAATGCATGGTCTGCTCTGAACCTTTGGTTCACTATTCCGTCGTCAGCCACTTCTGCTTCATTCAGTGCATGCTGATGCTATTTCTAAGCTCTCAAGAGCTGTGCTAGGAGTGCATTAGCGCAGCCCATAGGGTCCTTGCCAAGGTGTTTCATCCTGTTAAGGAGACTGCACCGTATCAATAAACTCTCCCTTAGCCAGCCTCATGCTCTCCTTAACCTCGAGTCCTTGAGACATTTCCATAGATATTTTTCCGGTTCCTTCCAGAACACATTAGCCAAATTCTACAACCTCTTGAGTGGATAGTTCCTCTCTTCCGTCCACAGGCCCGGCACGTGCCCCATTCCAGACCCTTGTTTTTGCTCTGGTTTCCAGGAGGACATAAGTGGGCCTTATCTTCAAGGCACCTGGCTCACTTGAGGCCTCTGTACTGTCTTCAGGTGAAGAGTGGGTCACTTCTTTGTGCCCAGAACACTCAGAGGAATCGGGGACACAAGGTTTCCCCAAATGCATCTACCACTACCCCTGCCCCACGTGTCACGGACCCACCCCTTCCCTGTTGGAGTCATACTTTGACCCAGGAAGCCTGCTCCAGGGAGTTCGGTTTTCCCTTAGGTGCTTCTCTTACGCACTTTCATGACCCAGCCTCCACCTGCTCTTGCGTCTGACCCCCTGCCGACCGCAGATGTCGCCAAGGAGTCCTCTTTTGCCTTCCGTTCCATCTTGAATTGGCGGCATCACCCTGAGCCTATGAATCACGGGCACCCAGTGGCTATCAAGGCACCAGCACCAGAAATGTCACAGAGGCCATTGCATCCTTTCTGACCCACTCGTTATCCCAGGTCACTGCCGGCGACAGTCTGCAGCCCGGCACTGCGACGGCATTTTCCGGGGCTGCTCGGTGTCCACAGGCCACTCGTGCCGGGCTCCGCGTTGCCAGTCAGCCAGCGTAGGGCCTACTTCCAAAATCCCGTTACAGTCTGCGTCCGAGAACCACGCCGGGTAGCTACGCCGGATTCCGTGAGAGCAGATGCCAAGACACCACGGAGAGATGGCCGATTGGGTGCGGAGGCCGCAAGTCTCTCAGGAGATGCAGTGTCAGGAAGTGAGGAAGAGAGAAGTGAGCAGAAGGAGAAGCCCATTTGCAGCTGAGGCCTCGGCTGGTTCGATCGAGCATTCTGGAGCTGGGAGGACTTTCGTAGGGTCCCAGATCGAGTCCCACGGGGGCCGGGGTGGGTCTTCCTGCTTCAGCATATCGCTGGTTGTGGGGCGCCTTTCTGGAGGCAGTGTCACCTGGGCAAGGCCGATCCTGATGACTGAGGGCAGTTCCAGTGAGAGACGCAGCCTTGAGGCATCACCCTGACACACTCACAGGTCGGGGCCTGGGGGACCTCACCCCAGAGAAGGGACTGGGGGGCGCTCTGCAGCATTCACTGCCCTTGCGGCTGCTGCATCATGCGCTGCCAGGTCCTCTACCAGTTGGGTCAGAATCTGGCCGACAGCCAGCTGGCGGGTTCAGTGTCCCCCATGCTTGCGGTCGAGCTTAGCCAGACAGACGGCTTTGCATCTGTTCCAAAATCAAAGCTTGTGGAGGGTTACTGACGTCGTTTAATTAAATTGTCATTTTCATATGCACAGCCTTGGCACCCTTCACTTCTGCAGTTTATTTTTTTAAATTTTTTATATTTATTTTTGAGAGAGAGAGTGAGCGAGCGCGTGAGCAGGGGAGGGTCAGAGAGAGAGGGAGACACAGAATCTGAAGCAGGCTCCAGGCTCTGAGCTGTCAGCACAGAGCCCAACGTGGGGCTCGAACCCATGAACCGTGAGATCATGATCTAAACTGAAGTCAGACGCTTAACAGACTGAGCCACCCATGCGCCCCCCCTCCTGCAGTTTAAAAGGAAAGCGTAATGGAAAGAAGGAAGACGGGAAAGAAGGCGGTGGGTTTGTTGGGCGCTCTGGCCTCAGCCCCCCATCCCTCCCGGCGCCTCTGCCCTTCTGTAGATACGACCGACGGTGGGGACGAGGTCCAGACCCGCAGTGTGAATTCCGCCGTGACAGGAGATGAAAGTGGAACGTAGCTGTGGGCACACGTGACACTCACATTAAATCGAATTAGTTGATCCTGATTAACATGGGTTCCCTCAGAGGCAAACACATTAGCCATTGCCTCTGGCTGCCACTGTGCGCACAGGGAGAGAAGTCTCTGGACCACTTCTGAAAGTGTTGTTTAAATCCCTGGAATGGAAAAAGTATCTTCTGGCCTTGCGATTTTACTGAATTTCCACCCTCTGCACCGATGGCTGGGGCCGCGGCGTTGGACGGCGGCCCTGCTTTCCTTCGGGACCAGAGCCCCAGGCTGCTCGAAAGTCTGTGCTCGCCCTCTGAAGTGCACGGCTTCCCGAAGGGCAGGACCCCAGCCTGCGACTGGGGCATCCATCCTCACCCCCAGTGTTAGGGGGTCGCCAAAAGCCTCAGTAAGTAGGACGAATGTTTTCAAACATCCAAACTAAGGTCAAAATGTATGATGGACAAAATGCCTACATTTTAAATACAGACAGGATGGATTTATTGATTTTAACGTTTGCCTGAAGCCCTGGCATAACTCCTCGTTGTACTGCTCAAGGGGAACATCTCGTTTCTGGGGAATGTGTGACGCAGACCTCCTGCCTGAAGACGGCGGCCTCCGGAGACACGGCGGTTCTCCGTGCGGGCCGTGCATCAGACCCACCTGCGGGGCGGGGGGAGCACAGATTGCTCAACCCCGAACCCAGGATTTCTGACTTAGCAGGTGGGGGGGGCAAAATTTGCATTTCTAACCAGTGCTGGGTTGTAGGGACCACATTTAAGAGCTATTATAGAGATGGCTATCTAAATAGTAAGCCAAGAGTACCCATAGTAGAAGCTCATTTAAAGGAAAAAGCTTTTGATCCCTGAGTAAATGAAATATCCTAGAGCCAAGGTCAGCTGGGAAGTGTACTCTGAGGGGAGTATTGAAGATGACTCTCTTATCCTTTGTCTTTTTAAGGAGCCCGTCATTGCTCACGTAGGGTGGGCTCAGCTCTCTGTGGCCCGTGACAAGACGACATATTTTAGACAGATGTTGGGGTCACGGGGGGGGGGGGTGTCTGATGTCCATTCCTGTGCGCTAGGGGCAGGGCACAACCACAAAAGAGGTTCCATTTCAATTTGGTTCCAGAGGCCTCAGCTCTGTCCTCCACCCGACTCCTACTATTCTTTGCATCCTTTACTGAAGTGCCATCCGGTCCCTTCTAATGGTGATGCCCCTGGGATCCGGCCTCCTCAGCCCCCCTCAGAGACGGGTGGGGGTGAAGGTGCTTGAGCCAGGATGGAGGGGACAGTTCACTGCAGGCAAGTGTCAAGTCAGGCAAAGGACATTTGGAAAGCTAGCCATGGGTCAAGTACTAAATTTCCCGAGTCTGTGAAAGTATCACCACACACTGGGGGAGCCCATTGTGCAGGCTTTATTGATAGCCATCTCCAAGTTGCCTCAGTCAAGGGAGCCAGAAAGGGGTTGTTTCCAGCTGTGTACACTTTAAATAACTTCTTCTTTTGATTTAGTCACAGCCCATGATTCTGTGACATAGCACAACCTCAAAATGATCAATTGAATTAAGTCAAAAGGTCAAAGCATAAATTAGGGAAGGGGAGAAAATATTAGCCTTACTGCTGCTTCAAAATTTCTGTTCTTTCTACTTGTGTGACAAGCTGCAAGTGTTAGGCAGTGGTTTTAGTTGCTGTGTTTTCTATTGTAGCGCTGCCGAGGATGGATGTAAGTCTGGACAGCCATCCTGGAAAGGACGCAGGCATCCGTGTGCTATCAGCAAACACATGCAGAAGAAGGCAGGAAAAACTGAGAAAACTACTCAGTTTCTTTCCCCCTTATCTCTTTTTGTACCCCACCCCCACCCCCACTGGGAGGAAGGCCAAACTTTTCTGAATCCTGAGTCTTTCTGTGAACCCCAAGGATTTCAGAGAGAAAGAACAGGGAGTTGGCGGCAGTGCTGGAGACCCGTCGAGGGGTCGTCTGCTACTACAGCTGTTCACCTGTAGGCTGCGGGCATTAGTGAGGGCGTTAGTTAGACATGCTGCCAAGTTGCAGTTGAGGAAGGGAACCAGTAAATGACAGGAAGTACTCAATTCTCCATGTCTCAACTCCCTTCCCTGCTGTACATCTGCCTTGTGTTTCTACTTCTGCGGATTGGTAGGTAGATGTACCCTCACTTCCAATATTATCAATTCCATCCAAGAAAACAGTCCAGGCTGACACTACAGTAGCTTCATCCCCATTTTGCTATGGAGGAGGGTTGTCTGATTGGCCCAGATTCCTGCAGATGTCCAACCTGAGTCGTCAGTTGGGTGTCCTCACCTCACTACTTGGGGTTCTACTTCATTGGACAAAATGTGTGGACAGATGAGCAATTCTTGGGCCTTGAGCTTGCAAGACATTCCAGAATGATCCCCTACATTGGATGAGCACCTGGAAAAAATGTCTGTGGGAATCCAGCCTCAGATGTGATTTTCAAGCAAATGATCTTGCAGGTCTCCTCTGGTGCCACTCTGACATCATGACCAACAAGGAAAATGGAAAGGAATGCAAGAGGAGGGGACAGTACTAGGGCTGTGCCTACCTTAGTGACATTTGAGGATTAATGCCATGTGTTAGTAAGAGCTTTAAAGATGAAAGGGGCTGGAAACAGTATTACATCTTTCCTACGAATTCCTGGGAATGTAGGCTGAGAGATGGATTCGTTTCAGGGCTGTGATTTGTAACGACATTCGCTTAAAAATTGCCTTCACGGTATGTATCTTTTCACCTCAGAGGAGACTTATATAAGGCTCATGAAACTGGAGCTCTGAAAAGATAGGTAACGAGGATTTTAGGATTCCCAAGTGGCCCCAGGTTAAGCTCACCGAACTTGCTCAGTAAGTAACCAATCCTTCACAAATGGGGTGTCAGGGCTAGAACAGTCCCTGGGGGCAATCTGGTCTCCCTTCCTCATTTTACAGATGAGGAACTGAGAGTGTGGAGCTCAGTGCTATCAAAACATAGTTGAGAAGGGAAGGCGAGCCCCGAGAGAGCCGAGTAAGCATTGCTCAGTTGTGATAGTAAAACCCTTGATCTTCCTCCTAGAAGACCACTCCCAAGGCATGGTGCCGGCTCTTGTTCCTGGAAGTCCACTCAATTATTGACTTACAGAGAGGCCTTTTTCCTAGATGGGAGAGCTGATGGGGTTGATGGAGTGTACAGAGAAAGACTTGAGTTTCCCCTTAGACTGCATACTTGACCTATTGAAGAGCATCAGGTGAGAAGAGAACCAGGTTGACAGTGGGTTGTAACCAGGTGGCAAGGGGCTTTGTGAAGCTTGCTCAGGAGGCTGGACTCCATCCTGAATGCAGTGAACGGGAGGCCACCAGCAGCGTCTATGGAAGGGGAGAGTGACGCGTTTGAGAAGGATAATTTTGCCAAGAGTTTACTTTGGTGAATTACATCAGTGAAAATGACCCACTTAATTTAGGCTGTGGAAGCCAAAATGCTCTAACTGGCAGCTACTCCAAGATTCAGGAGTTGAGTTGCTGGGCCCTCTAGTTGAAAAGAACTTGCCTGTCCATCATGCCACCAAGGAACCTGAAGTTTCACATCAGGAGAATCCAGAGCAAAGTGGAAAGTGTACTAGGCCAGGGGGAATATGAGTTTAAGTCCTGGCTCTTGTGTTTATTCCTCGTGTGATTGGGGTCAAGTCACTTAAAATTCCCGGGTCTCAGTTTTCTCACCTGCAGAGTGAAGATAAAGCCTGCCCTCTAACACTTGGCTGTTGTGTGAATAAACGAGATAATCAAGTGAAAATACTTGATTGTTGAAGTACAGATGAAGGCATGTGTGTGTCAGCTCCGGACTTCTGGCTCATTACTTTATCAGCTAAATCAAATAGCCTTTCGTTCAGTCTTCCGTGGATTCTCTGGACAACAAAGGTTTGCTAAAAGCTAAAGACTGATGACTTTATGGGAGGTTTATGGGATTTTCACAAAGCAGTTCTCAGCAAGAGAAGTCGCTAGCTCAGTAATCACTGTAAACTCTAGATTCCTCTACGGTGCACATTTTCCCACTGTTCCCCTTCCCCATTCCGTCTGCCTTCCAATCCTTGAGTAATGACTTCGTTAAACCACATGACTCAAATAGGACCTGTCTTATGGATTGAACAGATTTGCAGATGCAACAAAAAGGACGTGTCTGAATCACTCCCTGCAATGTGTCCAATGTGAACCAAGGAGCAGGAGACCCTCCTGGGTGGCATTGGCAGGTGCTACAAGGGTGCTCTTGTGAAGAGAAGGGTCGCGGTCCATGACAAGTAGCCAACGTGCAGAGAGAGGCGGATGTGGTTTCAGGATAGAGCTCCCGCAGTGCTACCTGCTCACCACTCTCGATGAAAGCCACGTCATCGTCTTTCCTGTGATCCGCCTCACAAACCTATGACTCTTTTAGTTGTGGCCTCAGTAGCAGTACGTTTCGTCATCTGCAAACAGAAAGATCCCTTTACTCTATTTACCCTGAATTGCAACCAGAGGTTTTGTTGTTTAGAATACATTTGAATGAGCTCTTAATGGCTGTTTTTGAGCAATTATGATAATTTTAAAACATAGCCCCAGCATAGTCTGATACTTTTTTTAACAAAAAGTGGGGTTTATATCCCCTTCTTTGGAGTCTCGGTGGGCTTCTGATTGCTCCATCCAGCTGGGGACAGCAGAGTGATGCTGTGGGATTCCTGAAGCTGGTCACAAAGGGTCGCATAGCTCAGACTCCGTCCTGTGCGTCACTCATTACGGCAGGAGCCGGAAACACCGTGAGCGGTCCGCTTGTCCTGGGGCCCCACTTTGGCTGCCGAGGTTGGATGCGGGTGTCTGGTCAACAGCCCCAGCTGATGGTCCTGCGAGTGAGCCGGCCTGGGGGCCCAGCCCAGCCTCACCTGCGTCCTCAGCAAGGACTGGGTGACATCTGGCTTCTACCTGCAAGAGGCAATGAGAACTGCCGAGCCAGGCTTCTTCCAAATTCCTGACCAATGTGTCTTGAGACAGACAGAAATAATGTTGTTTTAAACTCCTACATTTTGGGACAAATTCTTATGCAACGATAGTAATTGAGCAACAAGTCACTTAAGAACTTTGAGGCTCTGGGAGATTATCTGTAAAACCCAGGTAACACTGCCTTCGCAGGACTGATGTGAGCAATTAAGGACCTGCTGCCTGAGCAGTGGCATGTCTGTACCTCACTGGCTCTCATCAATGTTCCTTCTCTCTGCTATCCGCCCATTAAATGATAGGATCGTGGTAAGAAAGATTTCATAAGCTATAGATATTTTGCTGATAGTATTTTTTTTTTTTTAGACCCACTATCCCAGAGAGAGTGGATTCCCTGAGAATTCCCAGGCAGTCATTAGTCTGAGGCACACTCAGAACTTTCTGCTGGTTATTTATTCCAAGACCCTTCTCTGGTGTCCACAGCTGCTTAGTAACTGTCATGTTCATGTTAATTTTCTGTCCCCTTCAACTCTTCAATGAGTTAACAGCAGGGACACTAATCAGTAGGATATTCTTTTAGCTCCATAAGTAGACCAGCACGTCATAAATTCTTCCTGAAGTTCAAGACCAGATGTTTGAATTTTCAGTGATAGGAGAAAAATCATGGGCCTCATTGGAATCAAGAATATCAGTTGTTTTACTCCTTGTAGACAGTGTCTTCTTATTCCACTAGTTGATAGATTATTATTATTTTGTTGTCTAAATGATGGCAGAAAAAGCTATCATAATTTCTCTTTGCTTTCAAGTTTTAAAAAAAAGTATTGAAGATCTCTGGTGAGAAAAACACATTAGCCATGGAAACTGACGGTAATCACAGCAACAATACTTCCTTCTCAAGTAAAAAATCCAAGATATTAAAAAAGAGAAAGGAAAAAAATTACATAGACATAGACTCGGGTAACGAATGCTATATCTCCTGCCTCCCTCTGACTCTTCAACATTTTGAGAAGTTTGAGGTATTTCATGATGGGCGACGGTTTTAAGACTCTTATTTGTTGAATTTATTTTTCATGGTTCAGTGATGAAAATAACAGTAAGTTCCACAAATAGATTTCAAGTGGATCAAGCATTTTCGGTTTGGAAAGCTAATCTCCTGAGCGGCGAGCTCTGTGCACGCCTGGAAAGGCTCAGTGCAACAGTGACGCGTGCGAGCCAAGCATCCGAGTCCTGGGCAATTCTGGTTCTCATGCCACCACATGGGGTCTGGGGGGTGGGGGGCAGGGAGGACCAGAGTGATTTGTGTTGTTCTTCTCTTGTAGCTCTCGTTTCTGTTGCTGCTGCCAGACTCTTTGCTGGCAGCACACGGACTTGCTGGTGTTTACGTAACTGGTCCCAGTGGAGGAATCCTCACTCCACGCCTGTTTGTCCCCAGACACAGCTCGGTGCCATCAGGGCCCCTGGACGGAGAACTGAGCCCGTGGGCACGTGGGCCCCTCAGGGACAGAGTCCCTGGGCTGGAAGGAGCCATAGAAAACTTAGTCTCCCCTCTGGGGACCAGCTCAAGCCTTCCCTCCGGATGATCCACTAACTGTGTGCTCTGGTTTAGATGCTCTCTCCTCTCCTGCCCTCCGTGGATTTGATGTATGCCCTCGTGATTTCATGTATGGTTGTCGGGCCGTCTTTAAGTCGCCCCTTAGATTTCTAAGTTGAGAAGCCCTCATCCATTAGTTTTTCCAGGTGCTCTAACCTGTGGGGATCCGTTGTGTCCACGTCCTGCCTGCTCCACGGACTGCCTCCCACATGAGACGGGATTCTTTCCACTTAGGCAGTCGCCTCTATATATGCCTCCTAAGAAACAACAATGGCAGTTGTTTACTAGCAGAATTCCAAGAAGGTTGCCAGGGTTTCTGGCCCCTACGCACCTTGGAGAATCAGCCCCCTTTCCTCTGAGCCCATGGGTGGGAATTGCTCCCATGACTAGGGTGCACATCAGCTGACTTTGAGCTAATCCCAATGGAGATAATTCTGGTGGTCCTGGCCTAATCAGGCGAGCCCTTTCTGAAGTCAGAGATATAGAAAGGATGAGTGCGATTCAATGTGGGCAGGCGTAGGGGGCGGGTCATGGACTTCCACCGTAAGGGGCCCCGTGAAAACAACTTCAGCGTGGCCCCTAGTGGGTGAGAGCAATCCCCAGCGGAAGCCGGCAAGGAACTGAATTCTGCAAAGAGCTTGAGGGAGCTTGGAAAGGATCTTTCCCTAGTCTAGTCTCTAGGGGGGAAGGCGCAGAGAAATCAGCCACAAGGGGCCTGGACTTCTGATGGACAGAACTGTGAGGTTACACATGCCTGTTATCTTAAACCACTAAGTTTATGGTGATTTGTCGTACACCATGGAACGTAAGTACAGGTGCTCATCCACGTGCTGAACCTTGTGGAAAGGATGTGCATTTCATTCCTGTAGCAGCCCTCGAGGTCATCGCTCTGTCCATCGTTAGAACAAGGGGCCTAAAGCCCGGCTCAGTGGACAGGAGCGACAGACATTGCTTTCCCAAGTCCTGCAGTGTCCCCTTCACGTTCCTTGAATTAGTAAGACTGTCCTTGGCATTGCTTAGTCTGCCCTTATAATTTGAATGACCTTGGCTAAAGCATTTTGATCCAAACCATTTCATTTCTTACGGGTTTAAGCCAATGCGGCTGCTCCTTTCCATTTCATTGTGCTTTTCAAGAATCTAATTAGGCCTTGAATATTACAATACGAAGCTTAGACTCTTTCACAAAACACAAACTGAGTGAAGCTCTCTCTGCCCTTTGTTTTTAAGAGACAAACAGTGTGAGTGCAGGAGCTGCCTCCGTGCTCCCGGCCTGCCCCGCCGCCGGCTTTCACGCCGCTTCCCCTGGAAGCGGCCCCTCCTCCACGGCTGGGCCTCACAGCAGGCTTCCGTCCTCCCTCAGCTCCAGGCTCCCCCCCAGGCTGGGGACAAGAGTGCTTCGTCAGCGACTCCCGCTGAGCCCCGCTGCTGGACCCATTCCGGCCAGGACCTTAGGCCAGGTGAGTGTGACGGTTTCCCTTGTGAGCACATCTTTACCTTGTATCCATGTTCCAGGGTTTAGGTTACTGTCTGGCTCCGTCATGCATGGCTTCAAGCGATTTCTCTATTTTTAGAACTGCCAGAAAGCCACTCTTCCCCACCCAAACACAAGATATGCAGAGAGGTTACAGAAATGTGCCCTCGCTCTCACATGGGAGAACAAAGAAGGCAGAGTGAAAATTGCAGGAGGAATTGAAGACAGAGTGGAGGGCAGGGTGTCAGTGTGGGGACAGGCTGGAATACGAAGGCAAGACGGAAAATGTCATTACACTGAAATGAACAGGAAAGCTCAGTAGAATAGGAAGGCATAAAACCACTTCCACCACCGATGAGCAAGGGAGAAGATTCAGGGCAAACTACAAGCGCAGAGAACACACCAGCACAGGCTCCGGAGCCCGGTAGTATTTGAAGTCTGTGAGATGGAATTCTCTGCAGCGAGGGGTCGTACCGACGCTTCATAGGAAGAAGCCACGAATTAACGGGGCCCTCTCAGAGATTATCATCAACTCAGGAGTCAAATCATTAGAGGCTTTGGGAAAATCAGATGAAGGTAATAAAACTATGACAATAATGACATAATATTAAATATTCAATATACTATTGAACTGATTGGATCCTAACAAAAATCTTTGGAAGCTCTTACTAATATTATAACCATTTTACAGACAAGGAAATTGAGGCGCTGAGGACTTAAGTAATTTGGCCAAAGGGAGGGCAGGGACGGGAACCCTCTGGCTCTGTCCTCAGTGTAGGGAGGACGTGGTGAGTGATGACACGTGGAATTACTGTAATTTACTGCAGCTGTACGTGCTCCCTAATTACAACGTACGACATATGCCTGTGTCTCAATGAGCGATTTTTTTTTTTTGTGCGCTTTGGAGATTCATGGTCAGCCGTGGGGAGGAGCATGACGCTGCACATTTTACAAAGCGACTTCACGTGAAATTTTTGGAAGCAGCCCTATAAGGGAAGCCTGTCCGCCCACATTCTCCCTGCCGCTGGACACAAGAGGGGATGGACGCGGCAAGCGCACAGGCTGACTCGTCCAGGGTCACAGCAGCTGGGAAGGCGTCCTCTGTCTCCCCACCCAGCTCCTGACCAAGCTCGCGACAGGCAGCATCTGGAGGTGACACCGGAAAAGGAGGCGACGAGTTCCATCTTCCCATAAAGACGTTGGTGTCGCAACCAGCGCCCGGCGCCCTCTCGGCTGTGGTCAGGGAGGGACACCCGCCTCCTGTAGTGGCCGCACTTGGTCCTCGGCCTTTAAAGCAAGCGCGTTTACAGGTTCAACAGTGACCAGAGTTGCAAACTACTATGGGGAGGACTCACTAAGACGAAGAAAAGCCAAATAAACTAAAATCTCATATAGGTGATTCCAACAAAGGCTTTCTTTTTGTAAGATGATTTGAAGGTCTGACACAGAAGAGCCTTTCGAGAAAGAGTTCAAAGTATTTCCTCCACTCGCCGCAGCTTCAGGAATCAGCAAAGCATCCGCATCCTATTAGCTTTGATTTCCAGTTCATGAAAACCCATCGGTTTTTTTCTTTTTGTTCAGTATGCAGTGACACTAACTCAGCCATTTTAAATCTTCTTATAAGTTAAATGGATGATCCTCTCTCTAACAACAGAGCCAAGACGAAGCCCCGGTACTGGTCTTGGGCACAAAAGTTAGGGGACGGGGCATTAAAAAACTAGAACTCAAAATAAATAGTATTTTCATGTGATTTTTTTTCACGTTTATTTTTGAAAGACAGAGACAGAGCAGGAGTGAAGGAGGGGCAGAGAGAGAGGGAGACACAGAATCTGAAGCTGCTCCAGGCTCTGGGCTGTCAGCACAGATTCCTATGTGGGGCTCAAACCCATGTACTGTGTGACCATAACCTGAGCTGAACTCAGACGCCCAACTGACTCAGCCACCCAGACACCCCAGTGTGATATTTTTAAAAGACAAAATGCCCAAACTTCCATAGTGAACAAAGCATCCAAATTTTAAATGAAGGCTGTATGAGCACGAGTGACTTCCCGCCGGCCTTCGGCCTGGGGACGGCCCCGGCACTGGTACACGGTGCTGCCTTCGGATGCTTCATGCCTCAACCTTCTTGCTGCGTGTGGTGTTCGGTGCAGGCCAGGGTGGCTCCCGGGGAAGGCGGAAATAGGAAGAATGAGAACAGACAGGGCAGGTATCAGGCACCGTGTGATTTGCTCCCTTTGATGGGTTACATTCCCGGAAGCATCATACAGCGCAGCCAACCCCCGCCGTCCACGTGGCCCGGAGTGGTACTAGGTGGGCCGAGGGCCACAGGGACAGCCGAGCGTCTGCACGTGATGACGACGGAGCTCCAGCAGAACAGCGCCGGCCCCCCCGAGTCCCTAACACCAAGCCGCGGCACCCCAGCCCGTCAGCAGCGCGGCATTTCCCCTCGAGACGGCGCTGATCAGTATGTACATCCATGGGGCTGGAAGGTGACCTCGGGGTTGCCGTGAAAATAGCAAAGAGAGGTTTCAAATAAATACCCTTGAAACAAAGGGCATCCCTGGGAAGAGGGAAGGGCGTGTCCCCCTGTCCGGGGACTGGGTGCCCAGGGTCGTTTTGTGGTTGGCTGGGCAAGTTTTTCTGGAAGACCAAAGAGATGAAGAACCGAGCGAGTCAGCTAAGCTGGAGTAGCTCACAGAGCTTTCCTTCGAACTGACTTTCTTCTTGATCTTTTGTAATCACAGATACATAATTCAGTGTGCTTTCATAAAATATGCACGTCCTTCCCCATCAACAGGTGTGAGGATGGGCCTCCCCAGTCAGCAAAATCCACGTGCTCCCTGGTTTAACTGACCCCATGTGCGGCCACAAATCCCTGTAGTGTGAGTCAGCTGACCTAAAGGTATAGCTCGGTGGGACTCTTTTGGGGGCCAGCTCAGGGGTATCGCTGAGCCGCTCACAGATGACATAAAATCCCAGACAGGGGGCGGGGGGGGGGAAGTAGCCATTGAGCCTGTAACATGCCCCTCCCCCCCCACCTCTTCTAGCTCCAGGCCGGCACTTTGAAAGACTTGCAGAGTCTCTGCCCCACTCCAGACCGACTGAGGCACAGTCTGCATGGTGACTAGCCCCCTGATGATTCTGACACACACAAGAGTTTGAGAAGTACTGGTCTAAGAGCATGGCGCCCACTAGCCTGGGCTCCCAAAGCCATCCTGGTGACCAGGAGCAACTAGCAGAAGGACGGCGTGACGACCTGCAACAGGGAACAGCAAAGCAGAGGTGAGCCGTGAAAAGCGTGACAGCCCTTCTCGGCAAGGGGCTTGCGGGGACTTCGTGGCTCGATGGGCACATATCCTTAGTCAAAGGGAGACTTGGTTGTAGATTAAACCATTCTCAGATTTCTGGGACTCTTCATGAAGGACATCTGTATCACTGAGGGCCAGTGGAGATGGAGGCTGGAAGGGACCTGAAGACTGAGCATCTGGGAAGAAGACAGGAAGAAAACGTCCTCTGGTGTACTTTTGGCTACAGACTGGGCCATGGAAGACTTGGCAAGCTGGCCAGTCCCTGTGGGCTTGGATGCTATAGAGCCCTCCTGGTGGCTCAGAGCTGGTATCGTACTGACCATCTTCACACTTTCTCTATACAGATCGTTAGACTCTCGGGCTTATTTTGCAACATACGAGTTCACATGGGTCTCATACAAGTAAATATCAATGATAAGAACAGTAGCTTCCATTACGGAGCACCCACTCTATACCAGACTCTGTTCCAGATGACCTGAAGTGGCTCTTCAAACCCACACGGCTCCCCAAGGAGGCACTCTGCCATCTTATAAGTGAGGGACTTGAGACACAGGCACTGTGACTTCAAATTTTGCCCCACACTATTTGATTTGTCCTAAATAACTTGTTTGAACAAACAGGCGATTGTTCCTTGGTTCCCCTCCTGCAGTAAGTCCATCTTCTCTGTCAGTTTGGTCCACAACCACCAGCCTGGCCGCTTCGTCTCCTGTCCCTTGACCAGTGCTTGGCCACATGTTGCCGTTCCCTGTCTTGGGGTGACTGGGTTCTTGGAATACACTCTTGTCTTGCCCCCCCCAGACTGAGGCAGAGCCCCCCTCTCCCCACAGAACACTTCATGGATCGTGTGGTCCTCCCTTCTCTTTGGGGAAGGGCTCGTTGGCTCAGGAGAGCTGCTGGCCTGGACTCCTTCCTTCTCTCCGTGCCCACCGTTCAGGTAAGAAGCTCTTCTCGCCTCCTGCTAATGAGTCATCATCCAGGAATGCAGAATTTGGGAAGTGAAATGACCTCTGATGTGGGAAAAGTTATTTTCCAGGAGTAGGAGAGTCCCCCTTTAGGATCAGCACTCAGGGAGCGCCCGCCTGTCCCTTTACCTGCTAACGCGGCTCATCGTTGAGCATCTAGTGTCTTCTGACCCCGGACTAAGCTAGGGCCATAGGCTTCCAGGTTTTTCCACCAAAGCCATGTAAGGTACTGCATCACGACAAGGGGTGTGGGAGCGGGTCCCCAAGGGAATGGGATACAAATGTGAAATCTATTTTCAGCCTAAAGTTTAATCTGTAAGAAAGAATGCAAACGAGGACTACTCTCGCGTGATGTGTCTTTGTTTCACTGTCAGCACAATTTGAATTTCATACAAGATTAAATCACCTAAATTTTCACCTCCACGTTTCTGAGTGAAGTTAAAACTCCTGAGTGATGCGCTGTGTTTATTCTGTGGCATTTAGTATCCCTAGCGCACTGCCCCATGTGCCCGGAACAGCCAAACCCTTGGATATTAAGGTCCCCTGATGGTTTTGCTAAATAACTATCATGGGGATCAGAACAGTCGTTCAGAACAGGACAGGTGTCCAAGCACTGCTCCCACAGAAAGCATCGGAATGGTAGTGACGTCCCCGCTGCGTGGGCCCTGTAGTGTTAGCGTCTCTTCCCAATGAGAAGAGCTAGACGGGAATCTGTGTCACTGAGCAGGTGTTCTTGCTGATCTGCAGAGCCTCCGGTGGCCACTCGAGACAAAACGTCTACCGTACCTTCCTGCCCCCGACCCTTTGAGAAGCATCCTAATGAGATCATGTGGTGAATATCCCTTGAACAATGGCTTTCCCTGCCTTCTGCAGCAACGAGGGAAAGCCGCCGAGCCAGCTGGATAGATGGGTGTGAGCGCTTCAGTAATCTTAAAATGAAAGGAAGTCCATAGGACTTCGGTATTTTACCACAAACGCGCGTTGTCGAAGGGGTAAATCCCGTCACCTAAGAGGAGGGTTGGAACTAGTGTGAGGGGCCCCATTATCTCATGGTGAAGTGCACTGTCCCCGGGGAGGTCATCAACGATATCCACCAGACTTTATTAGTTATGTCTCAGCCTGAGGACCCCTGCGATTCTTGTTGATGAATCTATCCTTGGCTATGAAAGATTTTGCCAAATACATGCCTTTGGCTCAAGGCATTTAAATAATTCTAGCTTCGGAATTAATGAAGAGATTATTGAAAACATCCTGACAGCAATTTGGAAGACAATCTGCTCATATATTTCTATTTGGAAGAAAAGCAATTGTTAAGCTAAATTCGTCTTAGATCCTAATCACAAGTGTCAGACGATAAAAGCATTGGTGAATTGGAGAAAGAGAAATTGAAACAAAACCTTACAAACTAAGTCAGAACATCTTCATGGTAGGAAATAAATGAGACAATAGAAACATAGAAATTTCCCTAATTCATAACATAGTTCTTTGTTCTAGAGATTTGTACATTATTGTGAAAATCAGCCACACTGGATCTTTTAAATTATTATGAGAATACTTTACTTCATTTATTTTGAAATATGCCCTGCTAAAAGAAAGAATATATAGAAACACATGCCCGGTTTAGAGAATAACATTAAAGAAACACTTACCTACTCACCAGGCACCAAAAGGATTGTTCAACAATATGTATGTTTATGCCTAAACAGTAACAAGATTAGTTTTGCTTGCTTTGAGCTTTATATCTGTTTTAATTCTCAGACACTTGAGTTTTTCTTCTCTCAGAATGAGCTTTCTAAGAGTCATCTGTGTTGGGGGGTGTAGCTGCTTAACATTCCATTGTGTGGTGTTGCAGATAGCAAATCCATTCGTATACCCACTTTTAAATGGATACTCATATTCTTTCTGCTATTATCAATAGTCCAGCAACAAAGATTCCTGCGCCTGATTCCTAGTGCACAGGCACCAAATTTCCCTGGGGCGTACACCCGCTAGCTGGACTGTTGAGTCCAGGAATGGAAATGTTGGATTTTACATGCTCTTGTGAGACTGTTCTCCAAAATGGCTGTCTCAAATCGCCCCTCCACCAGCCATGCACTGCTCTCGATCTGTATCTCCTTGCAAATTTACATTCCTAGACAGTTTGAATTCTTACCCATCTCTTTGGTTTGAAATGGTATCTCATCATCTTATACATTTTTCTGGTTAATGATCCCATTGATCACATATTCTTATGTACTCTGTGAATTGTCTGTTCCTTTACTGCCCATTTCATATATTATGATGCAATGCTCTTCTCATGGTCTTTTTTGGGCTATATTGAGGTATAAGTGACAAAATTATAATACATTAAAGAATGCAATGGGATGTTTTGATATCCAATTCTTTCTTTCTGTCTGTCTGTCTGTCTGAGTTTCTTTCTGTCTTTCTGCTGAGAAACCTCAAGATTTCTTTTAGCAAACTTCAGTTATACAATACAGGATTATAAACTATATTCAGCACAAACTACACTAGATCCTCAGAACTTATTCAACCGAAAGTTTGCATCTTTTACCAAACTCTCCCCATTCCCTCCCCCACTCCTGCCCTCAGCCTCAGTAACCATCTACCTACACTGTTTCTATAAATTTGATCTTTTTTCTTTTTTTAGAGATTCGACATATAAGTGATTTCATGCCACGTTTGTCTTACTCTGACTGGTTTATGTCACTTAACATAATGCCCTACACATTTATCCTTCTCTTTAAAGGCAGAATTATATATATCACATATCACATTATATATCCTATGCCATACCCATCTTACGTTCCCTTACCCATTCCTCCACTGGTAAACACTTGTGTGGGTTTCACATCATGGCTTTCATAAATAATGCTTCAATGAGCATGAGAGTATAGAAACGTCTTCAGGATATTGGATACCCGCCTAGACAGGGGGTTGTAGATCACTGAACACCTACCTTAAATTCCTCGACGAGCCTCCGTACTGTTTTCACAGTGGCTGCACCGTTTACACTCCTACCAAGGTGTCAAATATTCTTTTGTCTACATCCTTGCTGCCATTTATTATCTCTTGTGTTTTTGGTAAGACACATCCTAACAGATGTGAGACATCATCATGGTTTTGATTTGTGTTCCCCTGATGATGAGTGATTTAAACACCTTTTCAGGTACCTACTGGCCATTTGTATGGCTTTTATGGGGGGAAAATGTGTGTTCGTGTCCTTTGCCCGTGTTTTAATTACTTTTTTTTGCCATTGAGTTTTATGAATTTTTTGTATATTTTGGGTAACAGCCCTTACTGGCTGTGTGGTTTGCAAATATTTCCTCCTATTCTGTAGCTTGGCTTTTTTATTTAGTAGATGATTTCCTTGGCTTCACTGAAGCACTTTAGTTTGGTGTATTCCACTGTTACTCATTTCTTTTATTGCCTGTGCTTTAGATGCCAAGTCAAAAAATCATTACCAGGATCAGTGTTATTGAGCTCACTCTCCCCCACCATATATTTTTTCTAGGATTTTTGTGGTTTCAGGTCATTAATACAAGTCATTAATCCGTTTTGAGTTGATTTTTGTGTATGGTATAAAGAAGGTTCCTGTTTCATTCTTTTGTGTGTTGTCCAGTTTTCCCATTTATCAATTTCCCCAGCATCATTTATTGAAGAAACTACCTTTTACATGGTGTATTTTTGGTGCCTTTGTAGAAAAAGAACTGACCATATATACATGGGGTTAATTTTGGGGGGGGGGGCGGGGCTCTCTGTTCTGCTCTGTTTATATATGTGTCTGTTTTTATCCCAAAACCATACTGTTGTGATTACTTCAGCTTCATAACATAGTTTTATTTTTTTAAATTTTTTTCTTTCACAGTTTATTGTCAAGTTGGATTCCATATAATACCTAGTGCTCATCCCAACAAGTGCCCTCCTCCATGCCCATCACCTCCCTTCCCCTCTCCCCCACCCCCATCAGCCCTCAGTTTGTTATCAGCATTCAAGAGTCTCTCATGGTTTGCCTCCCTCCCTCTTCCCAACTATTTATCCCCTTCTCCTCCCCCATGGTCCTCCGTTAAGTTCCTCCTAATCCTCCTATACGTGCAAACATATAGCATCTATCCTTCTCTGCCTGACTTATTTCGCTCAGCATAACGCCCTCAAGTTCCATCCATGTTGCTACACATGGCCAGATTTCATTCTTTCTCATTGCCATGTAGTATTCCATCGTATAGATAAACCACATCTTCTTGATCCATTCGTCAGTGGATGGACACTTAGGCTCTTTCCATGTTCTGGCTATTGTTGAGAGTGCTGCTGTGAACATTGGGGAACATGTGCCCCTAGGCATCAGCACTCCTGGATCCCTTGGGTAAATTCCTATTTATCCACGTGCTATTGCGGGGTCATACATAGTTTTAAATCTGAAAGTGTGGTTCCTCTGGCTTTGTTCTTCTTTCTCAAGATGGATTTCGCACTGTGGGGTCTTTTGTGGTCCCATAGAAATTTTAGAATTGTTATTTCTTTTTCTCTCTGCCATTGGAATTTTGATAGGGATTACAATGAATCTGCAGATTACTTTGGTATCTACAGTATGGACATTTTCAACAATATTCATTCTTCAAACCCATGAGCATGGAATACATTTCCATTTCTTTGCTCTACATAGGACTTCCAATATTGTGTTGACCAAAAGTAACAAGAATGAGCATTTTTGTCTTGTTTCTGTTTTCAAGACAAAGATTTTAGCTTTTTGTCACTGAGAATAATGTTAGCTGGTGGCTTGCCATACATGGTCTTATAATATGCTGATGTACATTTCCTCTATACCTACTTGGTTAAGAGTTTTTATTGTGAAAAAATGTCGAATTTTGTCAAACACCTTTTCTGCATCTATTGAGATGATCCTATGATTTTTATGCTTCATTTAGTTAGTGCAATGTATCACATGAATTGATTAGAATTCTGCTGAACTATCCTTGCTTCCTGCATATCAATCTTGGTGTATGACCATTTTACTATACTGTTGAATTCAGTTTGCTAGTATTTTGCTGAGAATTTTTGCATTTATTTTCATCGGAAGTATTGGTCTGTAATTTTCTCTCCTTGTGACATCCTTGCTTACCAATGGTATCAAGGTAATGCTGGTATATAAAGTTTATTTATTTATTTTTAGAGAGCACAAGCTGGGGAGGAACAGAAAGAGGGGGAGAGAGAGAGAGAATCCCAAGCAGGCTCTCCACTGTCAGCATGGAGCCCGATGCAGTCTTGAACTCATGAACCATGAGATCATGACCTAAGCTGAAATCAAGAGTCGGATGCTTAACTAACTGAGCCACCCAGATTCCCCCCAAAATGAATTTGGAAGTGTCCCTTCTTCCTCTATCATATGGAGACGTTTGAAAAGTATAAGTTATCACTTCTTTAAATGTTTGTAGAATTCACCAGTTAAGCCATCTGGTCCCAGATAGCTTTTAATTATTGACTCAATGTCCTCACTAATAATTGGCATATTCAGATTTATTATTTCTTCAGGGTTCAATTTTAGTAGGCTGTATTTTTCTAGGAATTTATCCATTTCTTTCAGGTTATCTAATCTGTTGGCATGTAGTTATTCCCACTAGTTTCTTACCACCCTTACTCTTTCTTTCTTACAGTTGTAATGTCTCCTCTTTCATTTTTTATTTTGATTTACCTGAGGCTCTTGTTTTTCTTAGTTACTCTCGCTAAAGTTTTGTCATTTTTTAAAAACAATCAGCTCTTATGTTTCTGATCTTTTCTACGGTCTTTCCAGTCTCCATTTTATTTATTTTTGCTCTGATCTTTCTTTGCTATTCCCCCTTCCCATACTAACTTTGGGCTTAGTTTGTTCTTTTTCTAGTATTTTGAGTTATGAATTTAGGTTCTTTATTTGAGATCTTTCTTTTTTCTTTCTTTCTCTTTTTGAGTCTGTGTTGGTTGCTGTGCATTAAATAAAACATCACCTCTCTTAGTCTTGACAGATTGGCCTTCTAGAAGAGATGAACCTCTTCGGCAGCCCTGCCTGCCATCCCGGTTGCCTTTTAAATCTTTGTGATTTTCCAAGCTACCATCTTTGTTGTTAGTAGCTCCCAGTAGATGAGGTGTGCCAAGAGTTTTCAGTGACATAAAGGCATGGGAAATGCCCATATGCTTGTTCAGGCTCCCAGAGGACGGTTGATTGCCTGACACTTACACTCCCCAGTGAAGGCGAATTTGAAGCTTGACCTTCAATAAACAGATGAGAATGTCATGAGGTTAGTTATGTATCTAGCCCCTATCCAGAAGAAACTGGAAGCTGATTGTTTTTGCCTCCTCACTCTGTACTAAGCCCTTACTCTGTACTGAACTGCTGGAATGGCTTTTGTGCACAAATAGAACCATCTGTTTGTTTTGTGTGATTCTGGGGGCTTCTGAATGTCAGGCACATCAGCCCCTAGATCTAGGTGAGTTGGAACCCAGTCCGTCAGGTGGCAGCTACAAGAGTTGGTTGCTAGCTGTGTGGACAACCTCCTTCCATGGAGAAGCTGGATATGTGGTTTTACTGTGGAGTCTTACTAAGGGAGATGGTAGGGGATGAGCTCCCCAGTTCTTCTGGGCTCCCGGGAGGAACCCAGTCACCTTGCACCTGCAGATTGGTTGTAAGCTGGAATCTCGGGCTGCAGCTGGGAAAGTACACAGTCATATTCCTTCCAGGAAGAAACTGGGAGATGGACATGGGCATTTTTGCCTGCTTCCTCTGCTGAGTCTGAGAGTATGTTTGTTTGTGTGCTCACTTAGTAAAGTTGCTGTTGTTGTTGTTTGATATGGTTCTTTGGCACTTGTGCTTGCTGAGCCCCATTATTTACTATCAAAGTAAGATCATTTGAGCCCCTGTCCCTTGTGTGACAACCACAAACATTGGGTTGATGAATGTGTGGACCAGCTCCTTCTGGGGAGAAGCTGGTGACTTGATTTTATCGTTGGAGCAAGCCAGAGGGAAAAGCCAGGGGGAGCAACCACCAACTCTTTTAGTCTCCTGGGAGGATCCACTCAACACCCACCCGTAGGCTCATGAGAAGCTGGATCCTCAGGCATCAGCTGAGGAAACAGGCCCTCAAACCCCTTCCACTGAAAAACTGGGACGTGGGTATTTCTGACTGATCCTTGTGCACTGAGCCTGGGGAGGGCGGCCTCAGGGAGTGTTGGTGTACCTTTGTTTGCTATAGTCCCTTAGGACTTGGGAATATAAGCCGTGTTTGGGTCTCAGAGCTAAGTGATGTGCGGGTCCACCCCTCAGGTAGGAGCCTTAGGAGTTGGGCAGTAGATGAGAGGTTTCAATACGTAGCTCCTCACCGAGAAGCTATGATACTCTGTGCTGGGGTGGCGCTTAGGGTGAGAGTATGTTCTGGCCGTTCCTATCCATTGCAGCGTGGGTGTTTTCTCAGTTGCCTGTTACTTAGGAGAAATGATTCAAGTAGTTTCTGGATTTCTCTCAGAAGAAATGGACCCATATGTTACCATTCCGTGCATCCGCGGGAGGAGGGGAAGTCGGAGCCTCCTACCCTGCCATCTTGGTGTGGGCCCCTTCTGACTGATTTTGGGAGTTCTAGTACTTGTGCATTATTGAAGAGTCCTGTGTCAGAGTGGCTCACAGTTACACTTCCTGTGTGATGTCTTTATTTTCATGAAGTAGACCTATTAACACTTTCCTTAATGAATTAAAGTTTTGGCTTTTATGTAGAAACCCTTCTCTACAAAGCCCAGAAAACTAGTGTCTCCAGTGTCTCCTATTAAAAGTTTTGAAGTTTTGACTTTTACATTTAAGTTATGAATCACAGGTCAGTTGGTCAGTTCAGGCTCTCATGAATCAGAGATCCTACACAAATTCAAGCTTCAATAATAATTTCAAGGCTACAGGGAATCACAAGGCAGAACCAAAGTGGAGAGACATTCAGGACTGTCAAGGCTGGTCCCCGGGCTCTTTCTTACTGCATGGACATGCACTTCGGCCTAAATTAAGGGGGCTCTCAACTGTGAGTGCAGAGATCTTAAATACATAGGAAGGTGGTGTTTCATTCAGTGAAACATCTCCAATTTATTTTTTATTTCTTTTATAGCTTATTTATTTACTTTGAGAGAGAGAAAAAAAAGAGAGAGAGAATCCCAAGCAGGGTCTGCACTGCCAGCACAGAGCCCGATACGGGCCTCAAACTCGCAGACTGTGAGAAAGTGACCTGAGCCAGACACTTAAACAACTGAGGCACCCCAAAACAGCTCCATTTCACATCCAGATAGAGATTCAACCCAAATGATATTTCCAAGGATCTACACCTGATAAATCCATGGGTTCCGGGTTCACTTTCCACCAGTAACCCTAGATAGATCAGTTACATCCTGCTAAAAGTCTTCCATCGGTAACCTTCCCTGTAAGCATCTCCCAGTGTTTTCCAGGAGGTCTGTCAACTGGGTAACCTCCTCTCTTTCTTGGAGGCATCGCCCTAACCCCGCCACAGAGGGAGGGAAGGACTTGGAGACTTGTTTCTTATCACTCGTCTCCTGCCGCATAAGGACGTCCAAATCAGGCAGCCAAAGACCGATTCTGCTTGTGCCTATCCATCACCCACCTCCAGGGTGTAGAACAGAACGCGAGACCCTGGAGTCGTGCAAGATGGGGAGAGGGTTCCGGGGGAAGGAGAGAGTGCTACTGGAGCATTGCCATGTTCCCTCCACTCCCTGGGGAAGAGGGGTGCTTTCTTATCACAAGTCAAGGGATGGGACTTCAAAGAATCATTCAATGCTCATGTGAAGTTCAGGAATGTGGAGCTCCTGCTCAGTAATGTTAAAAGTAAGAAGCTTCCTGGAATTGGCAGGAAGGGGAGATGAGGTTACACAGGGAGGGAGCTACAATCTCATTAATGGAAAGAAAACTGGACTTGACTTGTCGCAAAGGAGACATTGCCCAGGAGGATTAGATGGTCCCAACAGAGGGCTTCTGCATGGGGGAAACTGGCTGAGGCTGGAGGCGACGGCGGAAAGTTGTGAGAAACCAGGACAGGCATTGGGGCATCGTCCTCAGAAAACTTTAGGTACAAGGTCCTCAGTGGTTGTGGTTCTAAAAATCTGCCAAAAGCATACAAGAGAGAAGGACTTAGTGCTTGGACCTTTGGCATATGTGGAGGGTTCCAGAGACAGACATAATCCATCCTGCCCCTTTCCTGCCTGTCTAGTGCTGCAGGGGCGGGGCTGGCTGGGGAGTGGAAGGGACCCAGTGGGAGAGCAAGTCTGAGGACAGAGAGATTACCTCACCCTCCTTCTTCACTGAGTCAGGTGCAAGCTGTGGGCAGGAAGGAGTTTCCGGCTGGTGAGAGTCTGAAGACAGATATTAGAATGACCTGGATTTAAACACACCTTGTTAGTTTTCTAAATATGGTTACAAGTGTTATGGGGACTCTAAGATTCCATCTAAAGAAAGAGAAGAAAAAATGGGTGTAAAGCAAATGCTGTGAAAAGTGGTAACGTTGTCTTCTTGCTTCTGAGCAAGTGCTCATGGCCCAATAAGTACCAAAAAGTTTCCTTAGTATCTGTACTGAAGGTGTGTGTGTGTGTGCTTGTGAGAATAATCTGTGTATGTACATAGATTGTCCTTGTTTCTTCCTTTTCGTGTTAGGATTCATCAGTAATACACACCATGCTTGACAAACTCTAGATTTTTTTAAGCAAGAAGTTGGGAAAAGAAGCAATATTTATTAAAGTTCTAGGCAATTTACTTTCCACTTTTAAGAAAATGATTCCTTAAGTGAGAAAATAATCTGATCCTTGCTTAAAAGTCAGTGCTGGATAATCTAAGCTCTGGCTGAGGACACCGCAGAGCCCAGTGGCCCTAGAGCCCCTTCCTGACACACAAGCATCATGTCCGCGGGGAGCGAAGAGCAGGTGGGATTCAGCCTCAAGAAGATTTACCCCCTGTCCTCAGTTATCTCCGGTACGAGTAAAATCCATGCTTTCCTTGATGCAGAAAACTGCTTCAAACAGATACACAAACACTTCCTATTAATCCACATTTGATAAAATGTTTAGGCTTATTTTTTTTAAGTTTATTTATGTATTTTGAGAGAGAAAGAGCTTGCATGGACAAAGGGCAGAAAGAGAGAGACAGAATCACAAGCAGGCCCCACGCTGTCAGCACAGAGCCCAGCCTGGGGCTCGTCCCCAGGAACCCCGAGATCATGACCTGAGCCGAGATCGAAGATGGACGCTGAACAATTGAGCCACAGGTGCCCTTTGAACGCAGGGGTTGCTCACTGGAACAGGCCCCTGTCGCCTCATTTTGCAGCCACACGACTGCCCATTAGTGCTCATGAAATGATTCCCCTCTTCTGCAAGAAGAAACTTGAAAAATCTATTCAGGGAGTGATAAGGGAAGCTCTATTTCTGCAGAAACTGGCCAAAGAAACAAACCCAAGTGATAGGGGAAAAAATAAAAACACCAAACCACTTTTTTTTGTTGCTGAATCTGGAAACTGATGATTGATAAAGGGCTGAGGACTCTTGGTGTAGAAGACTTTCATTTGGGTTTATCTGTGAAATCTTTTGATGTCAATATTGACTAGTAAGCAAGGGGAGAAAATCCTCCGGATTAAGATACTGCTGATTTACTTTCTTAAAAACACGGCAGTATCGAAACAAAAACGTTAAAAGTATATAGATTTTTCAATCTGATGTTATTTTAAAATTCAGAAAGAAAAGAGGAAGAATTAATACAATGTATTTATATTTATCCAATGGTTCCTGCAACACAGAATTTCATTTTTAATACATTGAACAGCTTAGATGGAAAGAAGGCTTCTGTAGCTGATTGTTCATTTCCTGTTTTCCCTAGTTTTTCAGATTACTTTTGTAATTATTAACACCTTTTAGTTATGAAATCCATAATTTGGACATTGCACAGCAGAAGCTTTCATAAGGGATTGCCCCCCGACAGTCATTTAAATGTGTCTCCTCAGATTCAAACTATGGGAACAGCACAGAAAAAGCTATCGCACAAGATAGAAGTTTTCGCTTTTGATTAACGGCAAACCAAATGTGATTGAAGCAGATTATATGTAATCACATATTGGCTGAACATATGCTAAAATAGAATGTCACGTCCAAAGTTCCCCACTTAAGAGCCAGAACCCACCCAAATTTCACAACAAGAAATCTCCAGAGACAAAGAGGTTCTGTAATGTTATCATCTCTTCATCGATCCTGTGCATTGGAGCTTTCTTAAAAAGAGTAAAATGGTTAAGCAAGCTGTTAGTTAGTTGCCGATGTTTTAATGAAATAAGACTTCGGCTGGGTGAAGACTACACACATGGCCGAGATGGAAATCTACTTTTATGTCTTCCCCTATGTGGATGCCTTCGTTAGCTGATGGCATTGCACTGACCCCTGCCTGGGGCAAGCCATCCTGTCCATTTCAACACCTTCTGTGAGCCAAATGGGGAAGCACTCGAGATTTTCCCGTCACACCCAAAGACACTATAATCCTTCTAGTGGGTTCCAAAAACACATGAATGTTGGATTTTGAGAAAAGATTAGTGTGTGGGAAAATAAAAAGGCACAAGTGAAAAGAATAGCAAGCTTGCAATTATTTTGCTTTCCCTTAAGTATTGCATGTGCATTGCTCTGCTGTTGCATAGAAGAGAGGACATAATACAAATGAACATCACACGGTGCTACCTTTCCATGTAGTGAGCCATGTCATACACACACTGGACATGTCTGCAGGCATTTACTAACTGCTAATGCTTTTATGTCTGTTTGTGCATTTCTGTGCGTGTGTCTCTACATGTGCCTTCCAGAATTAATGACTTTATGTTTTATCCAGTGGTTGTTAAAGATCTTCTTTGTGGCAAACAGGACTCTCCGTTTCTACAATGCTCAGAAAGCTGTGGGCCACGGTTTTGATCAGGAGATCCCCTGTATGTGTCCCAGAGAGTCACCTCTCCTCAAGAACATTCATACACTCTTTCAGCATCATTTCTTGAGTGTTCACTGTGTGCCAGATACGGATGGCGGCCCCTTGTGTGGAAGGTGATACATGTGTGTAGAGCAGGCCCGACAAGCTGGATTGAAATAGTAATAATTAAGCCCTGAGTCACCATGGGAGTCAGTAAACCCCTTCTCAGCCCCCCAAGAAAACATCAAAATTAAAGGTTATAGTAGTTTAGAATAGCAGGACTGAAACATTTTCCTAATTGTCCTTAATGAGGGACTGTTTTGATTTGTTGTTTATTTATTTATTTTGAGAAATAGCAAGCTGAGGTGGGGCAGAGAGGGAGGGAGAGAGAGAGACCCATGAGCAGCATCTGAGCTGTCAGCACAGAACTGATACAGGGCTCAAATTCACAACCCATGAGATCATGACCTGAGCTGAAACCAAGAGTCAGACACTTAACCGACTGAGCCCCCCATGTACTCTCCTTGATGAGAGAAAGTTAAGCTATCTGTGCACCAAGTGTGGTCAGTGATCAGACCTAAATATGTTCTTGTATTTTCATAATGAGTTGTGATGTTTCATTTAAGTATTTGGTAAATTCGCTTCATACACCAGTGTCATGAATTTACCTCCAGGCAAATTCCTTTTTGCCCTGAGCCTGGAGGAAAGGATATCAAGTTTTACCAGGTCTACATTTATCCCACCTCTGGGTAGAGAGGAAGGAGGAGGTTAACCTATTGGTAAAAAAGAGTGCTCATAAACTGAGTCAGTGCCTAACAGAGGAGATCAATAAAGTGCTGGTGTGGACAGTGATAATAACAGTTTGCAGATGTTCCGGAGCCTGGAGTCATCATCATTAATTTAGCTCCACATGTGTGTAGGCAGAATAATAGGATTCAGACAGACCTCTGAGGGGAAGATCTATCATATTGATCGAAAGCAGCAGGAAGAAAGCTGGGCTTTTAGGTCTTGTGGCTGACAGTGTTCTGATGCAGTGAAAAGCAATCCGTGGGGCTTCCCAAAGGACTGGACCACCCACTGCATGGAACAGAGCCTCACATTATGACTCCATCACTCCCAAGTCTGCTTTTAGCTTGACACTTGCCATCGAGTCCCCTCACCCTCTCCACCCTTCAGGGTGGGCTTCTGCTTGACCCCTGAGCCATATCCCTCTTTAGTACTTTATGTGAATATGGAGAACCTTACCTTGTTCTTTGACCTCAAGTTTCTGAAATTTTCAGCAGATTTAATGGCCATTCCTTCTAGAAATGAGCCTCTGCCCTGTTTGTCTATCAGTCCTAATGCCTTGTCAAGTGGCTGGGCTCCCGCTCAAAACCCATCATGCGTGCCTGCCTGAGTGCACGTCCCCATGTTACCTGCTGCCAATTCTCCTTCACTAGGTTCGGGCCTCTGGTTTGGGGACTAACAACTACTTCAAGTTGCAGTATAGATGCTAATTGTTGACCAGGTATTGCTGATGGCTGCTCTCAGCAGATGCTGAATTCCATGTAGTGGTCTAGATGGCTGCTTAGTTTCTGCAAATAGGGTGTTGCCCACTTTTGCACCTTTCAGTCTACCTGGCGGAGTTAACTGGGTCACACCCCATCCTGTCACAGAATATGGTGAGAGGTATAGGAGATGCAAACTGTCCTTGACATTAAGAAGGACCATTAATAACAGAAAACTACAATTTAGTACAATCATTAATTCAGTGAGTATATTTTAGTGGCTACAACACCTTAAGTGTTGGAGTCAGAGCAACAACAGCAAAAAGCAGGACTCCTACCCTCCTGGAACTTACATTTTTGGGTGTGCATGCGCACGTGTCTGTGTCATTATTGTTGGAAAGAGGAGGCAGACGATACAAACCAAGATCAGGTTATAAATAACTCAGTGTAAAAAATGTAAAGGGGTAAAGTGATAGAACAGCTTCATACTGGGTGGTAAGGAAGCCTGTCTGTGGAGGTATCATTTGAAATAGACCTTTGAAGTGACATGAAGGAGCCAGTCATCAGATGATCAAATAGAACATGTTTCCAGAGTGGGGAAAAGCTGGGC
This sequence comes from Hyaena hyaena, assembly GCF_003009895.1. Taxonomy (NCBI): domain Eukaryota; kingdom Metazoa; phylum Chordata; class Mammalia; order Carnivora; family Hyaenidae; genus Hyaena; species Hyaena hyaena. The sequence continues at coordinate 1,424,270 of NW_024081118.1, forward strand.
AAAAGTCTAAAACCGGGAATGATCCTAAAGATCTGAGACTTAGAGGGACTGGAGATAATGGACAGGAAAAGAAGTGGTTGGGATGAGGCTGAAGGCTTTATGTGGTAGAGTTTGATCCCACTTTCAATACAGTGGGGAGGAGGCCAGAGACATTCTCCTCCACTGGGGTGTGGCTATGACTCAGCACTTGGGTGGAGCCTTGGAGGGCTCCACTCCATGGTGGACAGAACTTATTGTTTGAGGATCTGAGTCCAACAGACTTGCACCCTGCCAAGTTGAGTGGCTCCAAGGTGTAACTTCAGTGAACAAATCACAGAACACCCGGTGGAAGGTCCAAACCACCACTACAATCAGGGAGATAAAGCAACCAGAGTCATAACAACAGAGAGCACACAGCACACCCCAAAAACACTTCCTGAAGGGCCAGGCTCTGGACAGGGTACGACCGCTTTTTAATACAGTAGTGCTGGCAGGTGCAGGGCACAGAACAAGCTATTAAAACATAAAAGGACAGAAAAGTAGCCAAAATGATGAAATGGAAGAATTCTCCTCAAAAAAAAATTCCAGGAAGAAATGAAAGCTAGACAATTGATCAAAAACAGATATAAACAATACGTCTGAGCAAGAATTTAGAATAATAATCGTAAGATTAATAGCTGGGCTTGAAGAAAGCATAGGAGACAGCAGGGAATCTATTGCTACAGAGATCAAGGAACTAACAGTCATGATAAATTAAGAAACGTTGTAAATGAGATACAAAATAAATGAGATGCAGTTAGGGCAAGGACGGAGGAAACAGAGGGGGGAATAAGTGAAATAGAAGGTAAAAGTATGGAAAAATGATGAAGTTGAGAAAAAGAGATAAGAAAATATTAGACCACGAGGGGAGAGTTAGAGAACTCAGTGATTCAATGAAATATAATAACATCCATATCATAGGAGCTCCAGAAGAAGAGAGCAAGGAAGGGGCAGAAGGTTTATTTGAACAAATTATAGTTGAGAACTTCCCTAATCTGAGGAAGGAAGCAGACATCCAAATCCAGGAGGCACAGAGAACTCCCTTCAGATTCAACAAGAATAGGTCTTCACCATGGCATATCATAGTGAAATTGGCAAAATACAAAGATTAAGAGAAAATTCTAAAAGCAGTTAGGGACAAATAGGCATTAACCCACCAGGGTAGAAACATAGACTTGTCCACTGAAGCTTGGCAGGGCAGAAGGGAGTGTCAGGTAATATTCAATGTGGTCAATAGGAAAAATATGCAGCCAAGAATCCTTTATCCAGCAAGGCTGTCATTCAGAACAGCAGGAGAGAAAAAGGCTTTCCCAGATAAACAACTGAAGGAGTTCATGACCACTAAGTCAGCCCTACAAGACATCCTAAGGGGGATTCTGTGAGTGGAATGCTGCAAAGACCACAGAGGACCAGAGACATCACTACAAGCATGAAACCTACAGATAGCACAATGACACTAAATCCCTATCTTTCAGTAATCACTCTGAATGGAAATGGACGAAATGCACTAATCAAAATACTTAGGGTATCAGAATGGATTAAAAAACCAAGACCCATCTATATTCTGTCTACAAGAGACTCATTTTAGACCTGTGGACACCTTCAGATTGAAAGTGAGGGGATGGAGAACCATCTGTCATGCTACTGGAAGTCAAAAGAAAGCTGGAGTAGCCATATTTATATCAGACAAATTAGATTTTAAAATGAAGGCTGTAACAAGAGATGAAAAAGGACATCATGTCATAATTATGGGGTCTATCCATCAAGAAGGTCTAACGATTGTAAATGTTTATGCTCCCAAATTGGTAACCCAAATATATAATCACAAATATAAGCAACCTTATAAGAAAATGATAATTGCAGGGGACTTTAGAACTCCAATTACAGTGGGGCGCCTGGGTGGCTTAGTCGGTTAAGCGTCCGACTTTCGCTTGGGTCATGATCTCACCGTTCGTGGGTTCGAGCCCCGCGTCGGGCTCTGTGCTGAC